>NW_024879864.1:0-59101 GCF_900700415.2 Clupea harengus | reverse complement strand
AGCTTGTTGAAGCGTAGGGCGAGATCTCTGGCCGTCTCTCCGAGGTTGTTTCTCATATTTATCCCATGGTATAAACACGAGCACTTTGCAAGCAGATATTTGAAGCACATAAGGTGACCCTCCGCCGCAGACAGATGAGCTAGAGAACACAGTGGTTGGCTACTCAGAGCGGTGTGAAGTCAAATGTCTATCTTTCCTATTACTGCTCATCAGCCTACCCTCTGTACCTGGTGTGTTTCCATTGTAGTCCACTGAGTGTATTTTGGCTCCCCATCTGGTGAGAGTTTGCATGCAGTTCAGTCTCCCATGGAACGCAGCATGGTGTATAGACATCCATTCGCTGTTGTCCGTAGTGTTCACGTCCTGTGATACAAACTGAGCTGAGTTTGCTTTTAATTTCTCTTCTATTTCTTGTTATATGTCTCTGAATGTATCGTTTTAACTTCCATCTGATCTGTGCATCTAGTTTATTATGCCAACTTAAAGCACTGTGGACTTCCTTAGTGTAAGAAATGTGCTATGCTGAGCTATACCCTTGTCATGACTGGTACATTAGCATGGTGTATATCATGTGTAGTAATTCAACTGAATTTTATTTATATACCGCCAATAACAATTTAAATTGTCTCATAGTGCTTTACAGAGCTCTGAGCCTGAACCCCTAGAGGAAGCACTAAAGTGATGGTGGCAAGGAAACACTCCCTTTTAGCAGGAAGAAACCTTTAATAGAACCCAGCTCATAAGGGGGACACTTAAGTATGTGTGTAAGAATCTGACAGACCACTCCTTGGCGTAGGGCGGTGTGCAGGGTCCCAGCGTGGCCATGGGCTGCTGCCAGATGTGCTGTGGTGCAGCCTCTGGAGTCTCTCACTGTGAGGTCAATCCTGTGCTCAATGAGTGCCTGCATCCACACATGCAGAGATGATGTTGACATTGGGACAGACACAGAGAGGATGGTGATATTGGGACAGAGATGATGGTGATATTGGGACAGAGATGACACCGGAGTCATCTGAGGTGTTTTACCTTCATGCACTGGTCTTGTCCTGTTATGGCTGCCACATGCCCAGCAGTCCATCCTTTACTGGTCTGGTAGGAGACATCTGCTCCATGCAGGAGAAGCCAGAGCAAGCACTTTGGTTGGGAAACATTATCTTTATATTAATGTGTATTTAAAAATACAAGTTTATCTGTTGTTAAGATAGTCATGGCTGCCATTCATAATGTTCAGCATGGTCTTTATGCACAAAAACTTCATCCACACATAATTCGTTTAAGAATGTCTCTAAACATGGCCTCTTAAACAGCGCACCATAACATCTTTCCTGGTTCATCTTAAAATTAGCACGATACTTGTAATCCTTTGATTATAAACTAAAGCTCTAACCAGTATCACAGAGGAAAGGGGCAAGATTGAGGAGGTGTTTTAACCAATAAAACCAATAAAACCACCTCCAAGTTTCTGAAGTCAACCAGGAAAGCACAATTAAGCATTAAAAATGCAGAATATTATTCATGTCCTTACTTTTTCCATGTTGTTTTACAACAGAAGACATTTCCACTACTGATTCTCGAAATCACAGCTGCACATACAAAAGTGAGGAGCAGGATCCCAGCAAAGACTGTGTTGCTATGTTTGATTTGAAACCAAACAAACACCCACTGGAGGCACCCTGGCAAATCATTAAACTTGGACCAATGGCTCCCTCTAGTGGTTTTAGTGAGTTAAAGGCCCAACTGCAACTTAATTTGAAATTTGAGCAATTATAATTAAATGATTTAAGGTTGTGACAGTCTTGAGTTCCCCTCTGTCAGCAGGCTATTATAAAGCTTTTTGTTACAAAACAGTACAATCAGGCCTTCCACTTAGAAGCCAGGTAGAACTAACTGAACCTGTATCATCTCAGAGATTTCAGCGGGCCTTAAAGTCCTTCCAAACCTTTGTTTGCTATATGTATACTTAAATGAGAGATGGTCAGTTAGAGCTGTATCCTTGTACGTTGGTTTTCATTTCAACAAGCCTTGCATACGCTCTATGTACAGCACACAGTTGTTTTCATAAGGGTTATGTTGTCTTGGTTAATGTCAAATTGTCATAACAAAGACATTGACAGGTAATGTTGTCTTAATGTTGACAGGTCAGGTGGACATAACAAAGATATTTTCCGGTTATGTTGTCTTGGTAAAGGTCAAATTGTCTTACCAAAGACATCCCAAAAAATGTCAACGTAACATTATACATGACACAGATTACTGATTGACACAATGACAATAGTCATAAACATTCATAAAGACTCATTCATGTGGTTATGAAGGTGTCATGTCAGGCTTTATGCACACCACTTCAAAGAAAGTGTTACCATTGTTTTTAATTTTTCAATTTATATTTTATTAGTGTTCAGAATCTCACATACACATATTTCAATTTTTCAGATTCTATGTATATGGCAAACAGTATACTTATTTTCTTACTATTCAAGTATAGAAGTTACCATTGTTTCAAACACATGCAATTCAGAAGTGGGGTGAGAAGACATCATGAATGACCCAAGGAAGATTATATGAATGGAATTAAAGTTATTTATTTATTGTGCTTATATTTATTAAGCCAGAGGAACATGTGTTTTTTTCCCCATTTGGGTCTCGCATAAAAAGGGCATACGCTGAAGTGTGTTTAGTTTGCGAAGCAAAAAGCTAGCGAGTTATAGTGTTTGTATAGTGTATAATGTATAGTTTTCATACGTGAATTTGTTAGCATAGCATCAGACACTGAAAATGAATAGGAGTGGTGATCATGCATCTCTAGGTCAACATAAGATGAATGTATTGGAGATGCTGCTCTCTTCAGGCCTGGCCAGGTGACTGCAGACTCGTCTGCCCACGCTCAGAGTTGGAAGCACGACGAGTCAGAACCACTCTCCTCAGCAAGCTCCAGCCCTTTTCTGTGGGATTCATCAGCACAAACTAAATGCCTAGCAGTGCCAATCATTTAAGCGCAGAGAAGCCAAGAAAGCTGTTTTTTGCAGCTCTGGTTTAAGTTGTAGGACTTTTCTTACTTCTCATTCCACTCGAATATCCCCCACATGTTGGATTTGGAGTATTTATTGATTTATGAATTTGTGTTTGGTTTCTGTATGTTTTCTGCTTACCCTTCTCTGATGTGGGTGCAGGTGTTGACATCTTCATGGATTTGTGGCTCCCTGGATCCTCACAAATGGTGTCCCTGACTCCCACCTGGTTCCATGTCATTTCCTCAACTCTGACACAAAGTAGTGCACAATTAGTGGCACCAGCGTGTGAGCGTCATCAGAACATCATCTCCACACTGACTCTCTTGTACAGCCTAACCATTAGAGTTCAAATATTGTATACTTCCCTATTATGTCACATTCTAGCAAACTACTTCCACTACTACTGGACAAATTTACATTGTCATTCAAGAATACTGGCAGTAATTAGACTTCCTTTTACTGTCATTACCCAAATAAAACATATTTTTACCATGTATCCAAAAATGGTCTCACCTGAGGCACCATCGACACTCATCACCTGCGGAGCCACCAAGTTTTTTCTCCTCCCCACAACGCAGCCTCTTCCTGAAGCACAGGGGTAGAATCCTCTCTATGTCCAAGATAGTAATGGCACGCTGTGAAGCATACAAACACACACACAATCCAACCGCCACATGTATGTGATGAGTTTCATACATCCAACAATTCTCATATTTCCTGGTAACTAAACTAAATACAATACAACAGAACTTTCCCCATCATGTTTACTCTCTTTCCCTGTTTGGCATACCTGTAGTTTCCAAATGTTGGTGCTCTCCTCTGAGACACCTGCCACAGTGCTGCTCATGGCTGGCTGGGCTGGCTGATTGAGACCAGGCTGGAACGCACATAACATCCACTTGCAAAATTTTAATTAAGTTAAATAACATGCTAAATAAAGAGAAGAATAAACTAATATTTTACCAATGTATTTTTACTGAAATCATGCACTTCTCTTTTTTGCTAATTGTGCCATACACTGCTTTAAGAAAGAATAGGTCATTCAGGCCGATGTGCTACAACTTTGTACGTATCATGGTGGAGTCTCAAATCATTTGGGTATTGATTTAATGGATGTTTTTACGATTACCAAACTGATCATCCTCTCCTGGTGCCAGTATTTAAATATGAGTCTGAAGGGACCGGCATAGGTCATAAGAATATGCCATAGTCAATAATTCAATGATATTATACCTAGTTATAATTGTTACTTTTATTTGGATTTAACTAGCATGTAAACAGTTCCTGGGTGAATATACTTGATTTTGACCAGGGGAGTGAGGTGCGACATTGGTCTGGTGTTACTGCACAATGCATTTAACAGTACTGGCCACCATACTGGCAAATATACCTTGAAGTCAGGGGCGGCAGTGGTACAGGAGGTAAAGAAGTCGTTTAGTAATCAGAAGGTTGCTAGTTCGATTCCCTGTCGAAGTGTCCTTGAGCAAGGCACTGAACCCCTAATTGCTCCTGATGTGCAGTGTGCCATCAGTGTAAATGTAAAATGTGTATACATTGTAAGTCGCACATATGTAAGTCGCTTTGGATAAAAGCGTCTGCTAAATGTAAATGTAAGTCAACAGGGTCCCCTTGGAATCCCTTCCAATACAATTGACATGATAGCTACGTTGACAGTTCAGGCCTACACTGTTAACTATACATGCACGAGAATTCCTGACTGTTTAGCCTACTTGCATGTGGTATGCATGTTTTCCCGGCAAGTATCTTTTCATCAATACGTTTTATACCAAAGAAAACGCTCAGTTTTAGTGCGTACGCAAGGTTGATACATGTGACCCTGGGTGTAGAAAAGAGTACTTTAGAAACATTTATTGCTTCAATTGCAATTTTGCAAGTACAGCAGGATGAATCAAAATGGCAGGGTTTTTGGTATGGAACGGGTTTGCCATTTTAGCATATTTTTTCTTTGTGCCTCAAGTAGAATATTGAGATACAGCGAGAATGCCCTGCCACACCTGTGTACTGTGTCAGATTACGTGTCACATTATCTGTCAAAGGCAAATATGTGAGCTATTGCAAACCAACATTCTCTTATTTAAGTTCACCATGTTAGCCTGGTGTATGTTTGAATATATTTCATTTTGGTGGAAAAAATATACTGTGTCAGGAAAAATAAAGGAATTGTCTCTCGTGAAAAATAATCAAAGGACAGCATTTCAATATCAGCTATTCTCTTGCGAGCTAAACAAAGTTCTAAAAAACAACCACAAAACTAAATACAAACTCTATCTAAAAACAGTAAGTAGTATAGTCTTCGACATGAATGATGCAAGTGTACTTCTTTTGAAATAAGTAATGCTGTATGACACATGGCCATGTATACTCTTTTTATCTTCCCATATAAAATGAAGGTCAAGCTTTACAGTGTCTCTTTGTCATCAGTTGCTTAAGAGTGGAAATGGAAGGTGACCACAATGTGTGTGTAGCCCTATGGGAAATTTGGTTGTATCCTTTGGTTTAAATTAGTGTATTTTTATTGTTGTTTATTTTCATTTCATAAGGTGCAATTAATTTAGTTAAAAGGGTGTAACTAATGTTTTCATGTTAAAAATTGTATTTGTTAAAATGTTTTTTAAGCCAATCAGGAGTCATGGTGAGAGGTCAGGGAGGGGAGAAAAAGGAGAGTGGGGAGAGTGAACGAGAGAGTTGGGAACAGAGCTTGGTTAACATATAATAGTTAATTCAATAGAGGAACGGCTAGTGACTCATTATTAACATACTGACGGGATATTATATAGAGTTAATTCAATAGAGGAACGCTAGTGACTCACTATTAACATATATATGTATATATATATATATCTTCAAGTGTTGTGCTGCGTTTTGTTAGACAGAACTCGGACAGAGTTCTGGAAGAGTAAAGGAAGAGACAGCAACAGCTAGCTCAGCTAAAGAGTAGCTTCAAGTTTGGAAGACCTGTTGGAGAGACTGGCCAACCCGGGCATTCATTAACACACCGATTCCCTTATCATCAGTGCCCGACTAGGCTGTGGACTGGCGTGACGACTTCTTCACTCCTGCCTCGCCAACACCATGAGGAGGACAACGAGTGAGTAATTCTTTTGTTTGGCGCGAAGTAGCCATTTTGTTTAAGGCTCCACCGCTCTCCAGCTTCAAAACAGGCTTGCACCGCTCATCGGACAACTGGTTGGGTACCCACCATTACTGTATATATTAGTTATTTACATGCTGGCTTAGATAGTATAGGTTTAACAGTGTTATTGTGTGTGTGTAATCTGTGTATGCTAATCGGATGCTATGATTGTGTTGTGCTAATATCATGCTAAGATGTGTTATACTGGTGTGTGGGCTAATAGCATGCAAAGATTTGCTATGCTTGGTTTATGTGTGTGCTAAATGTTAAATGCTAGATCTAAGGTAAGTGACTGGACGCAGTCAAACGAAAATTAGTTGTTTGTGTGTTATATTCTGTGTTTTTGTAAATATATAATCTTTTCTAAATCATATTACAAGTAAATGGTTAAATGTATTCCCTTGTGTATTTGGTCATTAACTAACTGGTTTGTAAATTGATAGTAGTAGCTTACTAGGTTTAGTTTTAAAGTGATGCATACTTAAGTTAACCTAGTAGGAGTGTCAGAGATACATAGGTAATTGCTATATTTGGTATTGGGCTATGTAATTGTATTTATAACGTGCTTAAATAATAGTGTTGGCAGGGTGCTTTAAACTTCAACCTAGTATTAATTATATATATATATATATTAAAGAAACAGTTTAAGAATTCGGGCAGCGCACTCCACTACAATAGTTAGGACAGCTAGGGGGCGCTACATGTGGATTGGTCAAATCAAACATCCAACTGAAAATGGTAAAGGGCAGGCCCAAGGTTGGCTCCAGCACATTTAGTTGAATTAGGCACTTTAAAAAAGACAGAGGTGAAACCCCTATACAGTTTTAAGTCTATGCTTACAATATACAAGTCTGAGTACCATTAAATATCAAATGTACTCTATCTAATCCCATACACATGTACAGTCTGTGATCTAATCCCATACAAATTTTGCTCCTCTATATGTCCATTCAGTCTTTGCACTCAAAAATGTGTTTGTCGTGTAACGTCTATATGGGTTATATGAAAATGACGTGAAAGTGATATGCTGTGCGTTGCGTTGTTTGTCATTAACGATGATTGGGGGCTGGTGCAATGATCGCACGGTGATGGACATTGATCATGGACACCTGTGGGTAAAGGGGAAGCGTGCAAGCATTGGTTATGTCATTGATTGTCTCCACCGGGCGAGCTCTACTTGAGGTGGGGATGCTTTAATGAGGAGGAGGATCCAGTCCCGCATTGGGTTTATTGGATTGCTTGGACGTGACGTCCTCTGCGTGGTGACTGCCAGAGTGTGTGGGATTATTTATTTTATTAATCTGGTCGGCTCGGAGAGCGAAAACTATGAC
Source organism: Clupea harengus (assembly GCF_900700415.2). Taxonomy (NCBI): domain Eukaryota; kingdom Metazoa; phylum Chordata; class Actinopteri; order Clupeiformes; family Clupeidae; genus Clupea; species Clupea harengus. Next base: position 51,605 of record NW_024879864.1, on the reverse strand, counting down.
GAAAAATATGCGTTAACGACCTTTTTCCCATGACTAAAACGAGACTAAGACATGACAAAAACGGATCTTTGAAAATAAAAACTATGACTAAATCTATTTTAACTTTCGGAGACGAGACGAAAATGTTGGTGGTTGACTAACTCACAATATATATATTTTTTCTAAACTTTTATTCTAAACTAACATGCACCATTGGTTGAATGTTGCCCAGTCCTGTCCCTCCTCCACTACCTGAGATTTGTCTGTCTGTCAGTCTGTCTGCATGCACGTCCCGAGCCACGTGAGCTTTATGAGGCCGACTTTGTCAGGCAGTAATTGCTTACGGCCATACCACACTGAGCACGTCCGATCTCGGAAGCTAAGCAGTGTCGGGCCTGGTTAGTACTTGGATGGGAGACCGCCTGGGAATACCAGGTGCTGTAAGCTTTTCTGTCTCTGCCTCCCAGCGCGCCCCTGCTGGCAGCAGCATTCGGCACAATTCAGCCAGTTAAACTTGGAACACTCTTTTGTGTTTATTTTTTTCTTTCTTTCTTTCTGCCTATCTGTTAGTCTGTCTGTCTGTCTGTGTGTCTGCCTGCCTGTCTGTCTGCACGTCCCGAGCCATGTGAGCTTTATGAGGCCGACTTTGTCAGGCAGTAATTGCTTACGGCCATACCACACTGAGCACGCCCGATCTCGTCCGATCTCGGAAGCTAAGCAGTGTCGGGCCTGGTTAGTACTTGGATGGGAGACCGCCTGGGAATACCAGGTGCTGTAAGCTTTTCTGTCTCTGCCTCCCAGCGCGCCCCTGCTGGCCGCAGCAGTCAGCACAATTCAGCCAGTTAAACTTGGAACACTCTTTTGTGTTTTTTTTTTCTTTCTTTCTTTCTGCCTATCTGTTAGTCTGTCTGTCTGTCTGTCTGTCTGTCTGTGTGTCTGCCTGCCTGTCTGTCTGCACGTCCCGAGCCACGTGAGCTTTATGAGGCCGACTTTGTCAGGCAGTAATTGCTTACGGCCATACCACACTGAGCACGCCCGATCTCGTCCGATCTCGGAAGCTAAGCAGTGTCGGGCCTGGTTAGTACTTGGATGGGAGACCGCCTGGGAATACCAGGTGCTGTAAGCTTTTCTGTCTCTGCCTCCCAGCGCGCCCCTGCTGGCCGCAGCAGTCAGCACAATTCAGCCAGTTAAACTTGGAACACTCTTTTGTGTTTTTTTTTTTCTTTCTTTCTTTCTGCCTGTCTGTTAGTCTGTCTGTCTGTCTGTCTGTCTGTCTGTGTGTCTGCCTGCCTGTCTGTCTGCACGTCCCGAGCCACGTGAGCTTCATGAGGCCGACTTTGGCAGGCAGTAATTGCTTACGGCCATACCACACTGAGCACGCCCGATCTCGTCCGATCTCGGAAGCTAAGCAGTGTCGGGCCTGGTTAGTACTTGGATGGGAGACCGCCTGGGAATACCAGGTGCTGTAAGCTTTTCTGTCTCTGCCTCCCAGCGCGCCCCTGCTGGCCGCAGCAGTCAGCACAATTCAGCCAGTTAAACTTGGAACACTCTTTTGTGTTTTTTTTTTCTTTCTTTCTTTCTGCATGTCTGTTAGTCTGTCTGTCTGTCTGTCTGTCTGTCTGTCTGTCTGTCTGTGTCTGCCTGCCTGTCTGTCTGCACGTCCCGAGCCACGTGAGCTTTATGAGGCCGACTTTGTCAGGCAGTAATTGCTTACGGCCATACCACACTGAGCACGCCCGATCTCGTCCGATCTCGGAAGCTAAGCAGTGTCGGGCCTGGTTAGTACTTGGATGGGAGACCGCCTGGGAATACCAGGTGCTGTAAGCTTTTCTGTCTCTGCCTCCCAGCGCGCCCCTGCTGGCCGCAGCAGTCAGCACAATTCAGCCAGTTAAACTTGGAACACTCTTTTGTGTTTATTTTTTTCTTTCTTTCTTTCTGCCTGTCTGTTAGTCTGTCTGTCTGTCTGTCTGTCTGTCTGTCTGTGTGTCTGCCTGCCTGTCTGTCTGCACGTCCCGAGCCACGTGAGCTTTATGAGGCCGACTTTGGCAGGCAGTAATTGCTTACGGCCATACCACACTGAGCACGCCCGATCTCGTCCGATCTCGGAAGCTAAGCAGTGTCGGGCCTGGTTAGTACTTGGATGGGAGACCGCCTGGGAATGGCTCATGACCCCCCCAAGTACATATTGCTCAACCCTGGGATCGATCGAAAATGATCAAAACGGATGGTTCCATCTGGTGGTCAGTGTTATTTACAGAAATTGTCATGTACAAGGCCTGGTTTATTGAAATATACTAGTCTGCTGAATGTTTTGTTTATTATTTTCATAGTTACATTTTTGGGCTGAATTAAGAAAAGGTGTCATGTATCAGTACACTCTCACTTTGTCTGGAAGACATCAAAGCCTTTCACAGAACTCGTGACCACCCAGGGGGTGTAGCCAGCGCACAGTGGGGTGTATTCACACCTGTGGTAGTGGCGGAGAAGAAACAAGGACTTCTAATTGCTTTGATGTGTTTTTTTACACTATCCCACCCCTTCTGAAACCCAAGCATACAGAGACTCCAAAATACTTGAAATACTTTTACAACTTTTATTTTTCACCCAGAATGTGTTTCATTTAAAAGGCAATGCATGAAAACACAAGTAAACAAGATCTGTTTGGTTTAAAGCTCACTCACCACGACAAGGTACAGATCTACGAGCGAGAACACGAGAGACAAACATTTACTACCATTTGTGAACATTTAGTTAAACATGGAGCTGACAGACAAACAAACATCACAAGGACACGCGCACATAAATAACATATAATAATCAAAAACACTTAATTAAAAACACAAACTTGTACTTGTGATAAAAATTAACAATTGGTTTGTACAGGCCAAAGCCCAATAAAGAACAGGATTATCCAAAGACTCAGGTCACTAATCAACAAATAAAGGCTCAAGCCTGTTCGATTTTTTTTGTGTGTTTTCTTTGGCAAACTTTTGTTAAACATGAAGCAGACAAAGACATACAAACATTACAAAGACATGAAGCTGACAAAGACAAACACATACATGACAAAAACACATATTATCAGACATGAACAACCACTAAAGGGTATGTAAACTGATTGTGTTAGATCGGAACTGATTAAGGTTAAAATGATTGAGGTTAGATTGGCCTTGATATTAAACATAGGCCAGAACATGTTTTTTATAAAAAAAAGATACTACAAAGTGCATTTTAACAGCAACATAAATAATAATAAAAAACAAACACAAGAACATTCTTAAGTAAAACTGTAAAGTGCATTTTTTTGAACTTCTGAACTATATAAATAAATAGATAGTTTTGTTTGTACTTGCTGAAGCACTTTAAAACACAAACACACAAACAAACAAACACAAACAAGCCTCTTTCTCTCTCCTACAGATGGCACAGGAGAAGTGGCATCACAGAGATAAGTTATTTACACACTCTTTTCCAACTCCACATCCACCACACTTTTAAAGTGTTCAAAGCTGTCGTACACCACATTGTCAAACCCAGAGGTGGTGGATTTCCTAGTGGATGGACAGTAGGAAAATATCTTCTGGGTGCTTCCAGCCACTTTGTCCTTGGAAGGTGTGTACCTCTTCCGCTGTCCACCACAATTAGGCACATGGCAAGCCCCACATGGCCGCGAGGACTTGTTCGGCATGAATGCCTTGACTGTTGGTGCAGGAGGTACAAAGCTCTGGCTGCACGATGGCCCACGAAACAGGACGGAGGGAGCCTGTGGCTGTGCGGGGAGAACCAGCAGTATGGGTGCTGCCGACACAGGGGGTGGTCCATAGGTGGGCGCAGCAGGCTTTGGCTGGAGGTGGGTGGACGCAGTAGGCTTTGGCCGAGTGAAGGAGGACGACGCCGTGGGCTGAACGGGCCGGTTCACAGGAGGCACAGGCTCTGGCTCTTCAACAAATAATCTGGAAATATAAAATACACATGTAATGATACTGATATGACGTGTGTGCTATTTGCTTTCCACAGCCAACAGTTGAAACAAAGTGCTGATGACAACTTACCTCCGCTTCTCACCACGTCTTTTTCCAGCCTCGTGATGAACGTGCTGGTACTGGACCTGAGGCCGGTCTGGCGGTGGGAGGGATGTTGGCAGTGCAGGAGCTTCTGGGAACGGTGCGTCTGACAGCACTTTCAGGTGAGGCGTCACCTTCGGCAGTACAGTCGCCTCGTAGTTGGCCTTTTTCTCCTCCCTGGCAGTGAAGGTCGAGATGGACTTGGCGTTCAAGTTGGGAAGTGGAATGGGGAGACTGCCGAGGATGGGGTCGTCTCGGACTCGGTCTGCAATCCTCTTATACTGTCCCTTCAAAGAAGCCGTGATCTTGCTGGGGGAGGTGAGCTGATTGGTCGGCGCTCGGTTCTTCAGCATCTTGAGGAGGAGGTAGAGCAGGCGACTGTCCTCGGTCACCTGTGCCGCCTGAGCGTACCTCATGCAGCCAAACTTTGTTTTCTGGGCTGCTCTGGTCTCGGGAGAGTCCGCCCCAAGGCACCGACCGAACAAAGTGTAGCCCCACCTGGACTCGTACCGCTTGACGAAGCGGGCGGCGGTCTTGTCGTGGTCGTGGAGAGAGCTGGCGGCGGCGGCGATCTTCTGCCTGAGGTCAGCCGGCACTAGGTGGTGGTCGCTGTTGTCGGCCAGTTCTAGGAGGAGCAAGGCCAGTGCTTCCACTTCCTCTATACCTGGCAGATGCAGATGTCGATGGCTCATCAGCACGTCTTGCAGGGCAGGACTGTCCTCCTCTTCCGCCTGTTCTGCCTGGGTGAGGACGACGTGCTTCCCACAGACTCTGTCTATCGGGTCCTCCTCTGTATCAGAAGACATGCCGAGACCCTCGTCCGCAGTCTCGTCGTCTCCCTGCTCAGCCGACTCCTCCTCCTCCTCCTCTTCCTCACGCGACTGCTCTTCCTCAACTGCAAATATGTAATTGTACTAATCACAAACATGTCTACACAACAATAGTTTTTTTTTGCACCAGGTTTGTCATCATTGTTTAAGTATGTGATCAAGTACTGTACCTTTCTGCACGTAGTAGTCCCTGGCAGTGAAGCTGGTGGACTGGCACATGGCGTACTCGACACCAAGGAGCTCCTCCTCGTCGGGGTGCTCGTACACTTCGGGGACCGGCATCGGTGCAGCAAAGTTGGGCTCCAGGACGTGTTCCTTGCCGAAGAGAACCTCGGCTTGCTGGTTGACGCGCTGGATCTGCCGCGCGTCCAAGCACGACGTCTGCTGGCCATGACCACCAGCGACACGGAGCGATGTCATGCGGTGGTTCCACTGCATGGCAAAGGATACCAAGTATACCTGAAACACATTTTCATTTTGTCTGTTATTGTGTACAATGTTTACAAGTGATGACTGGAGCTGTGAAATAAAATGTATCATTGAAACTATCATTGACACTTTTCTTTTTAAATTATACTGTATGATGTGTTATATGAACATGTGTCTGCAATAAAGCTTTATATTTATATTATGTTTTAATCACTCACTTGGAATGGCATAATCCCACATCGCTGTGAAGGGACGGCGTTGAACAGGTGGGCGTGCAACCCCTCCAGAGAGTTGCTGCCTCGCCGGCACTTGTGCTTGTTCAGTCGGACGCCGTTCATCACCACCACCTTCACAGACACATACAGCGGTATGCCAGGGGGATCCTGTAACACACAACATATTGCAAGGTCTTTATTTATTCTGGTGTCCTTTTGAAATGTTGCCATATACAAGTTTGAATGGTTGTGACACACAATGACCGCAAAGACATTAACCTACCTGCATGCAACTGAGGTGCTTGCTCGCAACTGCCCAGTGAGCGTCGACTGCCTCTGGCGACTTGAACAGGTGAATGCCATCGATGTCAAGGCCGGCTGGTCCCCGGAACTCAGCAAGGATGGACTCTATCACTAAAGCAGTCTCCTGTAACACATAGGATATATTCTCAGCGTTGAGTGTTTAATCACATTAAACACTTTCACACATTCATTTATTTTCAAAGCTGGATACTTCAGATAACCATAACTTTTGTTACAGACAAAAGATGAAAGAAATAAAAACAGATTTGGAAAGGGCTACCTGTTATATGTAAAATTCACATATGTGAATATGAAAGCCACACTTACCACAACCCCACAGGTAATACGCCTTACATACGACCTGATCTGATAAGGCTTGAGGAAGGCCATCATCTCCTCATCAGAGTACCTGCCGTAGAGCTCTGGGTTACCGTTCCTGACCGCCTGGACAAGGAGCATCATGTCCGCCTTGTTGTAGGCGAGCACGGCACCCGCCATGGCACTCATGAAAGCCCCATACTTGGCGTGGCTCTGCTTGATCACGACGGCATCCCAGCGATGCAGCCAGTGGCGGATGTCCAGCCTGATGACGGTACCCCTCTTCACCCAGTCACCAAACAGATTCTCCAAAAACGACGAACCGCTGTCACTGAAAATGATATCATGACATTTTGTGTAGGTGTGTTACATGTTGGATTATCCATTTCATCATAGGTTTCAACTAGTGTTGCTCGATATACCGGTACTAAAAAAGGTATTGCGATACCTTTGCTATTAAAATCGGTACGATATGAAATTTAATTAGTACTGGTACTTTAAGAGTGACAGCACTCTAAATAATAAGAGCAGTATTTCTTTATTTTTCTTGATGTGTGACAGCCGGAGTCAGAATGTGTGTGTGTGCAGAGAAAAGGGGAAGCAATGGTCAAAAAGCAGGGCAGGAACAGAGTTTTTTTGTATTAATTTATAAAACACTTAATTGTAAGTTCTGTCATATTTTACTACTATCACTTTTTTTTCATAATTTTGGTATCGTGACAACACTAGTTTCAACTGCTATTGAACTCACCGACAGCAGTTGTTGTCCGCGTACACCACCTTTGGAGCAGGAGCGTTGGCACGGCGAAAGCGGGCGACCAGACCTCTGGCCATGCGTGCGTAGCAGCCCTCGGACTCGGACGCCACCACCACTGTGGTCAAGAACTGACCCCACTCATTCAGCACGCTGGTGACGTACTGCATGGTGCCCTGGCCGTCGCCGTAGATCTTCTTGAGAATCTATCAAAACAAAGCAGAACATTCATTGCGTGGTGTTTATCAACAGTCAGTCTGTTCCATATGATCACAAGTACTTTATGCTGTACATACCTTCCTTGTGCCGTCGATGCACAGGATTTCCCCAGTCGTACTGAGGATTTGGTCCCTGTACACGGGCATCTTCTCCATCTCCAGGATCAGGTGCGCACGCCTCAGGACCCGAGCAGACGGAAGGGGAGACGGGGCGATGGGAGGGGTGTAAGTGCCGGCTGCTCTGGCAAACGACAGGATGCCTTGCTGAGACGATCCAGCCGCCGACGTGTGGGCATCGTACAGGAGAGTCTGGTACAAGTCCCGACGCTCCACGTACCACTCGTCGTGGCCCTGCTGCAGCAGCCTCTGCACCTTGCTCATTGACACAGCGTTGAGTCGGTCGCTCATCAGGGTGACGACACTCCTGTCCACAGCACGCTTGCCACTCTATTTCTGTTATTCTGGTAATAAAAAAAGTGCAAAAATCCAGTGCAAAAATTCCAACAAACTATGACCACAGTATGAAAATATATATTGAAAAAATAAAAGTTAAATGGTACACATTAATTTCATTTAGCTTTGTCTGTGCTCTTGAACTTTTTAAACAGCATAAAGTACACCAGAAGTATAATCTGAAAGATCACTAGGCTTAAATGCCTAGGCCTCTTCGAAGGCCTCCTCAAAATCTTCATCCTCCTCATTCATTTCAAAAGCTCCACTGGTAAGCCTCTGGTTGTGGTATAGGAAGACCAAGGCTTTGAGGTTGTCATTTGTGACAGATCTCCTTCGGCTGGACAACACCAGCTTGTAGATGCTGTTACTGCACTCAGCGTCTGCTGAGTTTACGATGACTGATTTGTATCGTTTGGCCAGGACACTGAGGTGAGGCAGTCTCTCCTGAAGTCCATCCCAGAACACATCCAAATCTACCACTCCAGACGCTGAAGCTCTGAGTGCAGCTGGACCAAGGTGAATAAAGTAGGCATCCAGTTCATCTTTAGGCACAGCACTGAAGCCTGGGATGGATTTGTAGCTGGCCACACAGTCACTCATAAATACAATGTGACGAGGGTCAAACACCCTGACCTCTTTAAGAAACTCAATGGCAGGTTGTCCATCTGACATATATTTGCTCAGTTTGTCCTCTGCATTGCTGTATGCCTGTTCCACTCTGTTTAGAATCTGCATTTTAATGGCGAAAGACAGGTCAAGTCCCTCAAAGTATTGAGCGCATGCTTCGAAGTGGAGTTCTTTGTTGAACTCCAACTTCATATGGAGATCCTCAAGGTAGTCAAAAACCTTGGTCACCATAGGGCGTCTGCTCTGGAAGATGTCAAGAAGTGCAATGATTACTTGGCACTTATCTGCCGTGATGCTGATCTGGACCTGCAGACTTTGAGCCATGTTGGCGTCCTGCAGCATCTCGTGCAGTCTCTCCACTGATGCAGGTGTGGTTTTGCCACAAGTCTATGAATAGAATAACCAAAAAGCACATAGTATTTAATACATCATTATTTTGTTTGTCTCTCTGTGTATGTGTTGGTCTGTGTGTCTTGGGTGGTAATTATAATTTGAAATGTATATTTGTAATACTGCATTATGAGCAAAGAGAATGCCACTTACATTGATTTCCATCTCAATGAATTCCTTGTACAGTCCGAAGTGTTCTGAATGGTACTGCACTGCAGTGAACCACGAGTTCCATCGAGTGGCACACGGATTTGGAGCCATGGCTGCTTTGCTACCTTTTTTTGTCAGGAATTGAAGATATCTCCTTTTGCGGGAGCCAGCATGGTAAAACATTTGGGAGAAACTAAGCATGAATGAGTTCAGTTGCTCAAAAGGTCTCCGAAAGGCACCGCCTATCAAATTCATGATATGAGCCATGCACGTTACATGCAATGAATTCGGGTATAAGGACTGCAGCGCAGCTGTATAGGCCTTCTTCATGTACGCTGCATTATCAGTGTTAAACACTATGACATCATCATTATCAATGCCGTACTCTTGAAGACACTTGACAACAGCCATAGACACAGTGGAGTGGTTACACTCCTCAAGGAACACTGTGTCTGCGAGGTAGGCCAAAATTCTTCCAGACTCATCCTTCTCCAGTGGTGCAATTAGAATGTTCAATACACATCTGCCCTCTACATCTGGAGTTTCATCAAATATGACTGCAACAGGCTTTTTGGCAAAATGAGTCTTGAGAACTTCTTTCTCCTTCAGGTAGACCTCACCCAAGTATTTTTCCTGGAGCTGGTGGCACCCAGGTATCGCTCCACCATTGACAACCTTCTCTTTGAGGAATTTTCTTAATGCTGGATGGTCACTCTTGGAGAGTGGAATGTTTACCGCTGTGCATGTGGCTACCCAATCTTCACAAATCTAAGGGCATAAGGGAAAACAAAAACATAATTAATTTCATATATTTCACATATAATTAATTAATTAATTAATTTCATTATCACCCTGTCTAATAAAACACACCTATCTCATTCATCATATTTTCATTTCTTGCATTCACAATGTTTAAACATGTTACTTGTTTTATTCCTAATTTAATGTTAGGCCTATGTTCTTGATTGCACACACACACACGAACACATATACAGAGAGCTATCTATTGACTTACTGACTAACCCTTCCCTTTGTTTAGGTAGGGGGCTACTTTCTGCTGGACTATTCAGTGACTTATTTTCTGTCTATCTGTCTTGTGTTGCACTTGCTTGATGTTCGACTGTGTTAGGAAGGTTGTTGACTCGCTAGTTTGTCGTAAACAAAGTAAGCAAATTTCGTTCATTTTAGCCGCTAGCAAGACATCTCGTTAGCGATGTTAGCTAGCTTGTTAACACGCTTGGACACTGGTGCTACTAAATACGTTTGACTGCATTAGGAAAGTTGTCGGCAAGCTAGCCAACATAGCTATCACAAAAACATTACAAAGAAGCCGACGCTAGAGCCCTTATTACTAGCACCAATGTCGCTAACGAGATATCTTGCTAGCGGCTAAACTTAATGACATTTGCTTACTTTGTTTACGACAAACTAGCGAGTCAACAACCTTCCTAACACAGTCGAACATCAAGCAAGTGCAACACAATATAGTTTCAGAATAGTACAGCAGAAAGTAGCCTGTAATGTAGCTCTGGCAACAACGAGAGAGATCATATTGACATACAAACGAGCAAGCACAACAGTGCCACTGCACGATAAGCTATACCAATGTTAACATTAACCATGCACATTCAAAATAACTTACCTTGATTCTTTCAGCGCTTGCAATTGCCCTGGATGAAACAGCCTGTGTCAGTGTGATTTGTTTCGTCGTCTGACGTCCTGTCGGCGTTTCTGTCAATCTCGCCATATGTTTTGCTGTGGCAAAGTGCTTGTCAATGGAAGATTTTCTTTTATGTTCGACGACAATGTTGCATGTTGTGCAAAATAATTTCCCTCCGCTTTGGTGAAGAATGCCAGGGTACTGTTTTTCGCGATCTTTGGCAGTTATTCTTGTGGGCAAATGTGAGACATTCGATGCACACATGTCTGCTGAAACTCTCGAACTCAATACGGAAGTAAGGCGGAAGGGAGAGAGTGAGAGGACACTTCTCGCTCAGTATTCGTTCGTGCAATTGGCTGTCAACGGTCGATGATGCTGATTGGAGGCTCACTGGCATGTCCCGCCTCCTGCCAGTGGCATGTACTTCCTATGCCACATGCCAGTTAAAGATTTAGAGAGTTGTGGGAGACGACGATGATTGTTCAAAGTTGCGGTAAAATTGCGGTGATTAGTTAAAATTGCAACGTCGCGCTGAATTCGCGGGGAATCGTTGAATTCGCGTGAATTGGTGCGATCGCGACATCGCGAATTCCTGGAGGGTCTGGGCTATGGTACAGGAGCCTCCACAACCGATGTTTCATCGTGTGCCACAGGAAGAGGATGAGATGTTACATTTTGTCTGGTGCCATTGCTGAATAAATTAAGTGGCTGGGGTAAATTAAGGGCAGAAATTGCCCTGTTAGAAGGTCTCTAGGGTGTCCATGACCTGGACCAAGGGCACCGGCAGGCGCAGATGCAGGGCCCTGGTCTAATGAGGCCATGGGATCAGACATCCCAGCCATCCCACCAGAGCCACCCATTGTATGCACCACCCTCGCATGCACAGGTACAGATGAGGTACAAACCAAGAAGTGAGGAGACTTGGGGGGAATGTGGTGAAAGTACCGTGCCCTCACCCATCCCTCACTTTACAGACTTATAGTGCAATAAATTGCCTTTGTAAATCAGTATTTTCTTTGTGTTTCTCTGTAACTTGTCAACACCTAAGCCCATGCAGTTTGTCTGAAATTGACGAAGTAAAGGCGGTGCAATGCCCCCCTGGGTCTTGAGCCTCCAAATAGAGGCCCATTGAGGACCACCCTGCTCTCTCCCCAAAACCCCTTTAACAGTGTATTTTGTCACTTAGTTGTGACATTAACAAACATGCTACCAAGAGCTGTAAATATAATGTCTACATACATAATGAAACTATTATTTTTTTTACTAGTTGCTCATACATAATAATCATGGCAAAGGCTGGTATTTTGGCCTACCTCAGTGTAACCACAAGTCTTTGCTTGGGTTCGACTGCCAGTCTGTAATTGGTGTCCTGTCGCTGGAGATCTGCACCAATCATTGACAGGATGTGGTCCATCTGCGATGGGGTCATTCTCAGGTATGGGCGATGATATTCGGAGTTGAAACGCAACTCCTCCACCAGGTTGTAGAATGCCCCTTGTTGTCTTCTGCGCTGGTTGATTGCAGTCACCCAGGTTCGTTTCCTCTTTTTAATCCTCTGGAGGATAATAAGTAAGGCAAGTGCCTTCCGCCTATTCACTGCAGGCACTGTGGTAAAACAACTCTCTTGAGGTTAGATTGCACATCTGTCATCTATGCTAGACTATCTGCAAAGCCTGTCTGCAATTCCGAAGTTTAACATAACTTGCTACCTACTTAGCCAACCATATTTTCTTTATCTTTGATGTGGGAGGTCGATTTGTCATCTCACACCAACGTAAGTTTGTATCAAATGGTTTATGTCCGTTGATGGTTGCTTGGTAACTATGTCTGCCTCAAAATGTAACGTTACACGAATCTTGTTTGATTTACGGGTAACTGTAGACTTCATACTTACCCATGTTACTGTGATCTAGGTGAACGGGTGCAGATGAACTCTGGTTTAAAAAATATATAAACAGACAGCAAAAAAGATAACGGGTTCATTTTTAACGCGTCCAGTGTAGCCGGTTAAATAAAAGATCCGCTCTGTGAACGTTCTATTTCCGCACGGGAGAATTTCCGCGCTTGGTGTAGCCGTAGCGTAACCCTAATGCAGTCACTGGAGGAGTGGACCCCCTCAAAGGACCCTAACCCTAACCCTAGACCTACCTTGTAGTCCGTTGGAGAGTCAAGATATCCAGTGCAATTTTGACCTGGAGCTTTCGGGACACTCTGACGTACAGGAAGGTACTGAGGCACTGACAGATGATCTAACGGACATGGAGGGGAGAGAAAGGGGAGCAAGGCTTAACAACGTGGTGGTTAGAGAGTCGGATCTTCCCGGTTTAATTCCCATTACGCTAAGGGAGGGAGATCTTGCCCACAAACTTGGAAGTTGGGGGGGAGATGGTGATGACGAGGGGGGTGCTTGTCCGGGTTTAAGTATACCATCCAGCCCGGAAAGTACACAGGAGGAAGCGAGAGGAAACATCACTCGCTCCTCTTTGACAAAACCTACCCGTCATGAAACCACCTACCGGAAGACCGTGGCTTGGTCATTGAAGGTTTGTGAGCCAGTGATTGTTGTAGGGCAGTGGTTCCCAAACTTTGTACAGTCCCGTACCCCTTCAGACATTTAATCTCCAGCTACGTACCTAACCCTAGATGAGCGAATTAATTTGACAGGCTACGGAGGTCTGTGTCAACCGTTGAATAGGGGGGCGTGGCCAGAGCGGAGTTCAGCACAGACGTGACATTTTCTCAGTGGTTCTAATTAATGCTTGTTCATCCTTGCGATCGTTGTTGTGTTTATATGAAAGAAATACAGCCTTGCAGGACAAAATACTGGGGAATTTGGGCGATTTTGATGCACAAAATGATGTTTCCGTCTGAAAGTTGCAATTCGGTTTCAAAGGGTACATTCTGCGAATTCCGTCCGTTTTTGCGAAAATGTTCTCCCCGCGTACCCCCTGAACTACTTTGCGTACCCCTGGGGGTACGCGTACCCCAGTTTGGGAACCGATGTTGTAGGGGACTCAAACCTATCTAGAATTCCAGGGTATAACTATGCCTTGGTACAAATAGATAGTTTTCCAGGGGCCACTGCACACCATCTTAAGTGTGTCCTGGAAAAATTACATTCGTCTCATGCAACTCAGAGGGTTGTGCTCTCGGTGGGACTGAATAACTGTCTAAGGGAGAATCGAATAACCACCATTAGGAAACAGTTTGGGACCTTGATGGTGGTAGCAAAAAAGGTTTTCCCTCAAGCACAGTTTTTTTTGTGCCGCTGATCCAATTTTCAACACGGCTCAAGCCTGAAGTGCAGTCCCTATTAGAGCAGACCAACGACTTCTTAAAAGGGACCCAAAGAGTCTTGACGGGGGTGGAAGGGGGACAGTTTGAGGTTATGCCTAGGGACAGTCCATTGGACACCTGGAAGGGGAAAGAAAATGTTGGACTCATGGATGAAAAAGTTAAACTAAAAATGGGGGGACCGAGAATACTCACCCCTGGCCAATCGAATATTTTAAATCTTTTACTTACGTTTATTTTTATCAGAGGCGGAAGAAATGCTGCTAGAGAAGGGCCTCTATTTTATTCCGACTCCACCAGTGGTGGACAGGCAAGCACTTCGGAGAGACCTACACAAGTATCACAGAAAACTGAAGTTGTTAGATCATTTTGACTATGCCACTGATTTCGATCGAGAACCTTTTATCAATCCCTCGACTTGGGAACCTGATTGGGATTCGATTTCAGAACCCATTAAAGAACTAATCAGGAGAGATATTCGGGTCCTCGAGAGGATCGGTTGCAAAAGTGAACAGGAGAAGAACCTGTCAATAGGGGAAAGAGAAGCATTAAATGAATTAAAAAATAACCAGGATAAAGTTATCAAACCTGCTGACAAGGGGTAAAAAAATATTATAATGGATATAAACCAATATTTAACTGAAGCATACAGACATTTAAACAATACAAATCATTACTTACCTTCAACCGGCTCTGTTCAACTGGAAACCCAGAGAAAGACCCGGGAGATTGTGGGTCGTCTGTACGAAAAAAAGATAATTTCGGCCAAACAAAAATATTACCTGTTTGGTGGGGACCCTCCACGTCCACGTAAACTTTATCTTCTACTGAAGATCCACAAAGACCTGGACGGTTCCACATCAGGTTCCCCCCGGAAGACCAATTGTATCTGACTGTGGGAGCGAATCATATAGGATAGCTGAATTTATTGATTATTTTTTCAACCCCTTGTCACAGAAACATGAGAGCTATATTAAGGACACTTATGAATTCGTGAAAAAACTAAAACAGATCATATTGCCACCTGGTGCGATGCTCTTTTCGGTTGATATTGATTCCCTGTACACTAACATTGAAACTCAGTTGGGTCTTGAAGCAGTGCGAGAGGACTTTAATAAATACCCTGACCCCACGAGACCGGATGAGGCTCTACTCACACTCTTGGAATTAGGCCTAACAAAAAATGATTTTGAATTCCATTCCAAATTTTATCTCCAGGTCCATGGAACTGCTATGGGCAAGAAGTTTGCTTCGGCCTATGCCAATATTTATATGGCAGGCTGTGAGCGAACTGTCTTCCCCAAATGCAGCAAATGACCTGATTTCTATATACGGTACCTGGATGACATTTTCGGTATTTGGAGTCACTCGATGGCCGATTTCGGCGATTTTATTGCGGTCCTGAACAACCATCATCCCTCTATCTCCGTTAAGTACAATCTCCAATGGGATAAAATAGAATTCTTGGACACTGAGGTGTTTATTGAGAGAAAGGAGAATGGAGAGGGCAGTCTAGGAACAAGGGTATTCTTTAAGCCGACCGACACCCACGCACTGTTACACAAGTCCAGTTACCATCCGAAGCACACCTATCAGGGAATTGTGAAATCACAATTAATAAGGTACTATAGGGTTTGCACAGTAGCGGAGGATGTCGAGTCGGCTACCAGGACCCTTTTCCAAGCCCTTAGACTTCGGGGGTATAGTAGGACTTTCCTCCGGGGTATTAAGGTGGATGTCCAACAACATTTTCAACAAGGGTTGAGATTTGGTAGAGAGGACAATCACCATCTGGTCCCCTTGGTCTCTACCCTTTCTCCAGCTTCCTTGACACTGAATTCAAAGATTAAAAGTAATTTTAAAGGGGTACAGGACCGCTTTGAACCACTTTCAGATTTTAAAATTATAGCAGCATTTAGAAGGAATAAAAACATCAAAGACCTTCTAGTACATGCCTCCCTGGGCGGCGGACACAAAAAAGAAAAACACAATAGGCATTTTAAAAGTATTAAGTTTATTCAAAACCAATATACTCACCTGGGTGAACCTGTCTGGCATGTTTCTAGGCCTGAGTCAGCTAACCTGGTATATTGTATTGAGTGCAGCATCTGTAGCAGGTTGTATATTGGTCAGACCAAGAACAGCCTGTTGCAGAGGCTGAAACAACACCTTTACTCGATCGATAAAACCGGCAAAGCGACTCACCTGTATGAACATTTTAGACAGCATGGGAGTGAAAACCTCTTTATCATGGGGTTGGAGTCGGGATCCTGGTGGTCGGATAGACAGAGACTGGCGAGGGCGAGACAGTGGATTAGGAAACTAAACACAGTTTATCCCCATGGTCTCAACCAAATTAGTTAGAACCGATCAAGGAGTAGATTTCTTTTTTTTTTGTAATTCAAGTTTTTATTTAGGCGTTGGTGTTTGACATTACAACATTATACACTATACATTATGAGACATTTCTTATTCTGCACATTACATGTAACATCGGTGGCATAGCAAAACAAAAATGAAATAAAAAAAACAGTACAAATAAGACCATTTGTGTAAAAGACATGTTGATAGTTACATAACTAGGAATAATATTCGTTTTTTTGATGTTGGGTACAGTCAAAGGAAGGTGTTCAAGCTGCATGCTCATCAGGAAGTGTAATGTGAGCACAGAACGAGACCCAAATTGGTGCTCTATTTCTATTGTCCACCCTGTTGAGCATAAGTTCGTATGAAGCTGTTTTTATCATAATGTTTACCCACTCTTTTATTTCAGGAGGTTTGGGTGTTTTCCACAGTTTCAGTATAGTCCTGGCAGCTGTTATAATCCCTGCCATGATTACAGAAAATGCTGGGTTTGATATGTTACGTATTTGGCTTCTGTCCCCTAATAGGCATAATCTGGGAGATAGAGGTATGTCACTTCCCAGCCAGTTACTCAAATTGTCCACCACTATTTTCCAGAATGGTTGAATAACAGGGCACTCCCAGATGCAGTGTAGCAGAGTACCTATGTCTTTCTGACATTTCCAGCACAGATTATTGTTTATTATACCAGCTCTATTAAGTCTTTGTGGTGTCCAATAAAACCTGTGTGTTATCTTGTATTGCGTAAATTTCCCTTTAGCTTCCCGAATGTATTTCCCATTGTTAGATATAATTCTCAGCCATTCCTCATCGTCCATCAGACATCCCAGGTCTTTCTCCCATATTATTTTCAGGTTCTGACAGCCATCACTGAGCAGTTGGTTGGTTGTTCTATAAAATATAGAGGCTCGTGGCACTCCACAGGTAGCGTGAGATAGTCTGTGATGTGGTTTCCATCCTTGTATTGAATCTTGGATTTAAGACAATCCCTGATCTGCAGATATTTCCAAAAATGTTCCTTTCTCTTAAGATTGTATTTTCTTTTTAAGTCAGAGAATGACATGAACACCCCCTCCTCATATAGATCGGTAATATGACATATTCCATTAAGGTGCCATTCCTTCCAATATACTGATGCCTTTCCAATACGGATCATGGGGTTGTGCCACAGAGAAGAATACATTTGTTTACAGTGTGATAATTTGTGCATTTTATGTATTTTTGTCCAGATCTCTTTGGAGTGAGACATAATAGGATTCAATACATTATGTGAAGACTGGGATAATCTATCAATAGGAGTGAAAGGGGATGATAGCTTGTTTTCAATAGTAGTCCACTCTAGCTGGTTGTCTTTGTTCCAGTGTTTGGCTAGTTTGGCCATTTCAAAGGAGACATAGTTTAGTCTCGGGTGTGGCAGTCCCAAGCCCCCTCTGTCCCTAGGAGAGCACATTTTGCTGAGTTTGATTCTGGGTCTTTTCCTGTCCCATAATAATTCTCTAATTATTGTATCATACTGTTTAAAGACCTGAGGAGATATAGTTATTGGCAACATCATAAGCACATAATTAAGCTGCGGTGCAACCACCATTTTCACCACATTGATCTTTCCCCATAATGTAAGCCTGAGTTTCCCCCATTTATCCAAATTTGTTTTGATTTTTTGCAGCAACGGTTCTAAATTTAATGTAGGCATTTCCTCCACTTCGCTGCTTAGTTTGATTCCCAGGTATTTCATCCCTTTTGATACCCATTTAAAGCCAAAATTTGTCAGTAAACTTGAGTTGCATAATCCAGATATAGGCATAGCTTCCGATTTTGTCCAATTCATTTTGTATCCTGATAATCTGGAGTAAGATTGTATTGTGTTCATCAGGTGTGGTATCGAATTTGATGGGTCTTTTATCAGCATCAAAATATCGTCTGCATATAATAATAATTTGTGCTCTCTTCCTCCTCCTTCCACCCCCCTAATAGCTGCATTAGCTCTGATGGCAATAGCCAACGGTTCCAGTACAATGTTAAATAGTAATGGCGACAGGGGAAAGCCCTGTCGAGTAGCTCTGGTGAGGTTAAAAGGAGGTGAGATTACACCGTTTGTTATCACCGCTGCCTTAGGGTTTTTGTATATAGTTCTAATCCATTTAATAAAAGTAATCTCGCTGCTAGTTTTGTCTGTCATCACCAAAAACATCTCTATACAAACCCGCTTGTAAACTGCGGTATAAACTTTAACACTTTCGTAAAAGGAAAGGAAAAAACACAAAAGGCTAAACTTAAGCAAGCCCCACAAAACGTTAGCTGGGGCCCCTGGCTTTTCTCCAGCCATACTAATATAAAAGAAAAATGAAAAAAGAAAGAAAAATAACGGACGTTTTGGTCCGTGGGGTATTACACCTCCAGCCATCTCTCTCTGGCTTTTCGCTCAGGCAATACAGGTTCAAACCCAAACCCCCACCAATGTATGTTACACATTGTCCACTTTTAAATCATTGTCCATGTCACCCTTTATTGTACAATGCTTCTGCTTTTAGACTAAACGTTCATGCTCACCCATCTGCATCCCGGTTCATTTTGATGAATCTTTCAGCCTCCTTGGCGCTCGTGAAGCTCAGGTGTTTCCCCTTCCAAGTAAATTGCAAAGTTGCCGGGTCAGCCAGTGTGTATCTCAGATTAAGCTGCTGTAGTGTTTTCTTCGCGGCCGTGAAAGTTTTCCTCCTCTCAGCCAATTCCCTCGACATGTCTGGAAACACGGAGAGTCTCAGTCCTTCCCACTCAAGTCCTCGTCTTTCTCTGACAGCCTTCAAAACGTTCTCCCTCGCTGCTTGCCGTAAGAATCTAACCACCACAGGCCTAGGCAGCTGGTTCTCGTTGGGTGTAGGAGCCATTGCACGGTGAGCCCGCTCTATTTCAAATTCACCTTCAACATCAACGCCCAGCCCGACACTCAACATTTTCTTCACACATTCCTCCATTGTGCCGTTCATCTCGTATGTTTCTTTCAGCCCCAGTACTCTCACGTTATTTCTCTTGCTGTGGTTTTCAAGCATTTGAATGCGATCCCATAAGACTTCCATCTTTTTTTCATTATGTTCTCCGTTGCTCACAAGCCGGTCGGTTTTATCCTCCAGATGGGAAATTCGCCCCTCCGCCTCATCAAGCCTTACTTGTATGCCATTCACCGTGTTTTTTAACTCATTTGTTGTTTCTTTAATAGTTAGTATGTCTGCTGCAACTGCCTGTAGCATGGTGCTCATCTTGGAGATTTCGGAAAACATGTTATCCAGGCTTACAGTATCTCCTAAGATTTGCTTTACTGGCTGAGTCGGCGTCGGTGACTTTGAAGTCAACTTCTCTTCGGGCGGAGGATTTTTTCTGGTAGGCATGCATCCGTATCTTTGAAATACTTCGACGTGGTCGCCATTTGGGTCCAAAAAAGAGCTTCGGTTTACTCAGGTGCAAGTTGTGAACGTCAAGGATAATTAATTTGCTAAAAGTTGTGGATTTTCATGCGGTAAAATATAGTACATATTGGTGGGTGTGCGGAGCTCGTCTACTGCGCTGACATCTTGCTCGGCGTACCCACGTGACTCCGGAGTAGATTCTTAACATGGGTATTAAAGTGGTCTTGGAATGGGAAATACACCTTATGTTATTTATATATTTTAGTATGTATGTGGTTTTACCCTGAGGGGTGACTTCCACATGAATTGAGGCCCCCCCAGGGAACATAGCACTTATTTATATTTTAGCTGTGTTTTAACATTAAGAGGTGTTGATTTCCCCTATGAAAGTTTCTCCAGGACCCCCCTTTATTTGTTAAACAAAGGAAAAAAATAAATTATTACCCACTTACCTCCTCCAGTGATAGCCGGGATACCTCCATCGTTGACCCTCAAGGACATAGAGAATCTGAAAAACAAAAACAGAAGAGTTAATGGTGAAACCACATTCAATACTTACCTCGAATTGAAGCCTCTAAGGTAAAGACGTACCTGGTAGGCCCAAAAGAGCGTGTGTATGTGAAGGTAGATGGTTGAAGAAACCAGAGTTCAATGACAAACCCCATCCTAGTTTGAGAAACCATAAGTGTTAAAATAAATTATAGGGACTTGTGAGCCCGTGCATTCTGGCTGCCTGATGGCAGCCAGCACTTTTCCCCTGCACCTAACCTGCCAGTGCCACGATCTCCTCCTATTCACTTGGTTTTTAAACTCATTAGGGCAAGATGTAAATACAACAAAGTGAACATTTTGATCCATCTTGGGACCTTTAAATGTTTTTGTAACAAGGGACCCAAATTAATTAAAGGAAAAAATACACCCTGGGGGATATTTAGTGGTGTGCTTAGTTCACTTGGTGTTGGTGTTATTTACGGGATCTCTAACGTCTTCTCGACTTTTTTGTCAATTAAAACGATGTTTTAACGATGTCTCTAGTTCCCGATAAGGGACGGTTATTGATCTTAATTAGATTGGTGAGTCCTATTGCGTGATTAGATAGGTGTGTTTTTAGACTGCCAGATGAGTTCCAGCCTATCAGGAACTCCCTGGTAGCCCCGCCTAGGTAGGTTATAAATGCCTCCTACTTTTCTCCTCACTTTTAATTCTCCTCTGAAGAAGGCACGTGGTGCCGAAACGTCAGGAGCACTCTTTTATTCTCTTACTTTTTACTATTTTTCAGTGATTTTTTTTTTTTATCCCAAATATGTATTGGCCTTAGTCCCATTGACGTTTTAGCACTTTTATGACCTTGGTCATTAGGTTTTTTTTTAATTATTATTTATTTACACCATCTAAAGATTAGCATAGTATTGCATATTTGCACAAATTTGCATAGTATTGCATATTTGCACAAATTTGCATAGTATTGCATATTTGCACTTTGTTTTCGAAGGAAAACTGAAGGAAATATTGAGACCTGAAATCATCAGCGCTCCCTTACACAATTTGTAGTTTGAAGAAAACATTTTTTCACCTTTAAAAAGATTTAAGTGGATTTATTTCACCCTAAAGAATTGTTGTGTGGTTTTGAGAGCACAGTGTGTCCACCGAGTGACGTTCGGAGTGTCTGATGGCTAGGGAAAAGCAATAAACAAATAATATCTTTTTAGTGTGCAATGTGTTAGTTGAGGGTTACTTGTATTTTTTGTACAAGTCCCTCTTCTCACAATCTGATTTTTCTTAACCAAAAGCATATATCTTGTGCTGGTGGAAATAACTGGAAATTAAGTCTTTGGGTACTAACATTTTATTGTGATATTTATCTTCTTGTTTAATGTTTCATCCATTGAGTGTAGCATTACATGATGTCTAGAAATGGAGGGTGGGTCGGGGTAGCCCAGAATGGTCATAGAGGTCGGACTACAATCCATCATGGGGGACCACAGAACCTGCATGCAGGAAACAAGATTGAAAATCGTCTGCTCAGATTGCTTCAGGCGATAAACCATGCCGAAGTAATAGAGCGGACGAAACAATCAGGCAGGTTCCCCGTGGGGATGTACAGGCTAGTCAATAAATTGACTCACTTTATTAAGCCGTCATCCCCCCACCCGGATACAACAGCAAGGGTTCAGCAAAACACGGATGAGTGGATGAATTGTAATTTACAAATTCTAAAAGACCACTACGATTGTGTGATTGCGGAGGGGCTGCAAGACCTGCCTCAGTTTCCTAGAGTGGCATTGGACAAGGCAGTGGCTTATGGGAGAGCGAGGTATAAGCATTGCTTGATCAATGCCACCATAGCCACCCTTACCTCGCTCGTGGAAGATTCTATAAAATCTCCTTCACTAAATCCTGGAGGGACAGAGTCACTGGATGAGGCAGAATGGCCCCTCCTTCAATCGGGCCCTATTCAGGGACTAACTCCCAATACTGGCCCTAAACCTAACCCTATCCCCAATCCCAATCCTTACCCTAACCCCAATTCTAACCTTAACAATAAATACAATAGCAAACAGGCAGAAGATCTTAAGAACAATCAGGCAAATTTAATTTAATTCCCTCCCATGTTAATAATACAAATTGGTTGCTAAAAACACAATTTTGGTTAAAAGTCTCTATATCATCTTTGAAAGTAAAATAGGCATACAGTGTTTTAATCACTCTTTGCAGTTCCTGCTCAAATAGTTTGCATATATCCAAAATATATTTGCTGCCTGGTTCCTTTTTTTGTTTCTTTTGTTAAAAGCACCAAATAAAAACACCTTCTCCCACTGTTCTTCCACATATTGCCCATCCATCCCGAATCCCATTAATATATTCTTTAATTTCTCCGTAAAACACACCAACTATTTGCTTTTAAAAAACATATGCTTCAAGCCCTCTTTTTCCGTTCTACATACTTTACATATTTAATCAGTTGCAAAACCAATTTTAAAAAGCCTCATCTCATTAAAATTGCAATTGTGTGCTAAAAGATAGTCAAAGTTTTCTAAAAGTGGGCATTTCAATGTGGCTCTTACATTTCTCCATATTTTCTCCTCTTCCAGCCGTGTAAAAATATTTTTCCAATAGGAATTCGCCCTAGGTTTAATAAAAGCTTTGTCCCTAAAAATTGTATAAAACTGCTTCAATATGCATACATTAAAAGGAATCCCAGTATCTTTCATCATTACTTTAGTTCCTTCTTCCTCCCCTCCACCTTTTTCTCCATTCATCTTTTCCCACCACTCCTCCGGTATTGTTTGTTTAATTTTTTCAAGTTCCTTTTTTACTGTGCTTTCCTCAATTTCCCCTTCAACCCTTTCAATTTCGTCCATAAAAGCTTAAAATGGCAAGAGCCCTGGTTTTATTTCATAAAAGAGATCTCTGATCGTACGGAACCCGGCATCAAACCACCTCTTTACATAAAAATGCCCCCTATTCAAATTTGAATTTAAAAACAAAGGTTGATTTAAAATCTCATCCCTCCCTTCCGGTTTATAATCTATCGCTTCTCTAAAATCTCCCCAAGCCCTTAAAACTTCCCTATAAAAGTCTGGGATGCCGACCGTCATATTTTCCTGAAGACCCCATTTCAAATTTTTTGTTTAAAAAATATTCAAAAGTCCCTTTCCATTCTTTATGTCCCTCCCCCATAAAATGTTTTACTACCTTAATTCTAAGGGCCTTCAGTCTTAAGAGTGGGTCGAGCAATCCCAGACCCCCCTCCTCCACCCTCCCGATCAGAGTCTCGTAGGCTATTTTGGATGGCTTACCGTCCCAAATAAAAGCAGTCACCATTTCTTTAAAGGTTTTTAAGACAGGTAATGGCAAACTGACCGATCCAAGGACGTACCATATTTTGGATAAAAAGAGTGAGTTTAAGACCAAAATTTTTCCCTTGAGGGTTAGATTCCTCCTCCTCCAAAAAGTAAATCTTTTCTTAGTTTTCCCGATTGTCTCCTCCCACATCAACTTTGCGTTTTGCCTTTCATCCATCCCTACTCTAACTACCAGAATTTTTATATTTCCTTCTTTAAAGGGTAACGTCCTTGACACGGCGTTATCTTTTCCTATGTTTAAAAACTCAGTTTTGCCCAGATTCATTCTAGCGCCTGAGCCTTTGCAGTATCTCTCCAGGACTTTCATTGCTCTCCAGGGCCCGTATCCTTAAAGATTCTGAGAATCCTCTCAGAGAGCTCCTAACTTAACCTAAAAATTCCTTGCCAGGAGTTTTAGCTTAGAAGTGATTCCAGAACATTTTCAGTGAACTCTGAGCCAGGAATGGATGAAAAATCCTATCTTAGTGAGGAGGTGTGGTTGACCCCGTTGCTAGGTATGAGTCATCATTTCAAAAGCCGTGATTGGTTGAATCTACAAGTTTGATGAAAATGAACTTTTGGTGATAATGAGCAAAGGATGTACCCTCAAATCAATAAACATAATTATACACTCTAATCTTATGCAGACTATAATTGTAAATAATATTTCACATTCAAGAAAATATCTGGAAAATGAATAGTAAGCTGTAGGGGTTATAGCCTAACATTAGAATCTAAAATATGTGAAAACTTAAGCTCATTACACCCTGTTCAAATAATGATTTGTGTCTTATTTGCTCATATTAATATCCTAGCTGGCATATTTTGTACTTTCACTTCCATATGGACCCCATTGAAAACAAGATGGCCTATCTCAAGGGGCTGTCCTTAATGAAGTAGAAATTGCAACGTTACAACTCAGTGTGGTCTTAACGAGGGTAACACAGCTCAGCTTTTAACAATGTCTGTGATTGCTGGCTGGTCTATTTATGAAGGCTTGTTAACAAATATCCTACAAACACAGAAAATGGAGAAAAAAAGGAATCGCAAGCCGAACTGGACTGAGGAGCAAGGTTTGTTGCTGGCCCAGTTGGTGAACGAACATAAAGGTATGTTACGAGGAAAATTTGGCCCAACTGTCACTAGCCAAGGCAAGAGGCGCGCCTGGGACACAATATCCCAAACAATCAATGCCTCTTTTCCACTGGTGGTGCGGACAGGCGACGATTGTGAGAAAAGGTGGTATGTGCTGCAGTCCAAGGCAAAAGATGAGATTGCAGCACACAAGCGGGAATCCTCACTCACAGGTGAGCAAAATACTATCCTACCACATAATCTGGCAACTTGCTCCTGCTGGCAAAGTTAATTTACATGCCTAAGTACTGTGTTCATTGACTGTTTCTTTCTAGGGGGTGGACCACCTGCAAAGCGGCTGTCCCAGGTGGCCGACACTGTCTTTCAAGTCCTGGGACACTCTGAGGTCAGTGTCACCGGGCTGCCAACAGGCATTGACACGTCAATGATGCAGGCCCTTGAAATGCAGCAAAGATAGGACACAGGGTTATTCATATCAACAGTGTTTATTCATTGCAGAAGCCATTTCATGTGTTATCCATGCTCATTGTATTAAATTAATTTAATCAAAACAATAATTAAACTAGGCCTATATATTTCTGTAGCATGGAGCCATCACAAGAACCGGGCCCATCAAGTTTGCCGCCTGAACCATCTGCAGCTGCTACTCAGGATAGCCCGGCGGATCAAACACCATTCCTATCCGCAGCACCTGCTCCGTCAGCATCCCTGCAGGAGAGAAGATTGCAACTCACAATTGATGTGTTTGAACAACAAAAAAAAGTCCTTTCCCTTCAGGAGGAGTACTACCGCCTTAAAATTGAACACCTAAAAAATAAACCATTTAGAGATTGTGTTCTGTGTCTTGCATTTAACAATTGCAGGTGATGTGCAGTAAAACTGTGGTAGTTCTTAATACCATCACAAGTTCTCAAATGACATGGGGCTACAGCTTGCCTGAAATGTAAATTTGTGAAGTTTGCCCTGTAAGGCAGTCCACTCTGGGCTAGGTTCCCCTGTGGAATGTGAATATCTTCTTCACCACCATCCTCATCGTTGTCTCCATCCTCATCCTCATCCTCCAGAGGTTCTGCAATCTGTCTAACCTTGCAAATATTGTGTAATATTGCACAGGCTATGATGACTTTGCTGACTTTTTCAGGCCTCAGCCGCACCTCTCCGTGGAGAACATGAAAGCGCCTCTTAAGCTGGCCTATGCCACGCTCCACCACCGCTCTTGTTGTCTTGTGGGCCCTACAATAGAATACAGACCTTTAATTATTTGATGGAAATATTGCACTACTTGGATGCTCTAACATATTGCTTGCATTTCATTTCCATGATTTTTGTATTGTTTGGCTTACCTGTTATAGTTTAGTTGGGGCCCTTGGCGTGGCTGGAGGTAAGGTGTAAGGAGCCATGGTTTGCATGGGTAGCCACTGTCCCCTAACAAGTGGCAATTAGCTAGCACATAGCGTCTCTCAAAAAGCTGTCTGATGCCACTCTCGGAGAGCATTCTCGCATCATGTGTGGAGCCTGGCCATTTAGCCACAATGTCCAAAATCTTCCAGGCCGCATTGAACACTATTTGCACATTGATGCTGTGGAAATTCTTCCTGTTAACAAAGACAGCCTCGTCCTCTGATGGCGCAATTATTCTCACATGTGTTCCATCAATTACACCCACAACGCCAGGGAATCCTGCAATGTCCATAAATGCCCTTTTATGTGTGTGTAAAGTGCGGGCATCCAGCGGGAATTAAACAAATTGTGTCACAATATTAGGTTGTGACAAAGCTGTCAGTGTTTGGGTGATGACTCTGCTGACGGAGGATTGGGACAGACCCAAGTCATCACTGCTGCATTGTTGCATTTTCCCTGTTGCCAAATACCTCAGGGTTGTGATTACTTTCTTCTCCGGTGTAATAGCGTTGTGGCGTCGAGTTGGTGAAGTAATTGCATCTCTAAGGAGATCCACCACAAACATGATTCCTGCACGATCCAATCTGTAGCGTCTCAATAATTCCCTGTCATCCAGTGTTTGCAGGACATCTCTCCTGCCTCCTCTGTTGGCCATTTTGTGCAGCTGCTTAGGGTAACTCCTAAGCCACTAAAAGTCCTCTTCCCTGCTCTTAGCAGATCTCGCCTTAGGAGCCCTTTTAAGCGCTAGGACTCTTGAGGAATAGCTTTTATATTAACTGGGATTTTCGTGTCACTTTTAGGGGAAATTCTAAGAAAACGTCATGCCTCTGAGAATGTTCTTAGAATTTGGCTGCTAGGAGCCACTTTTTGCACAAAAATTCTTTAGAGATACGGGCCCAGATGCTGGCTTCATCTTTTAAAATCAGAGTTGTGTCATCCGCATACTGGTAATATTTTAGTTTCTTTGCTAAAATCTTTAAAACCATCAAGCGGAATTCCTTTTATTCCACTCTCAGCATTGATCGCCAGGCCCAGGGGCTCTGCGACCAGAGTGTACAGCAATGCTGACAGTGGACATCCTTGTCGAATTGATCTAGTTAAATAAATAAAATCTGTTAAAAAACCATTGCATTTGACACAACTCTTTGCATCCGAGTAGAGACCTCTCAGACAGTGTACAAATTTGTCGCCAAAATCATACTTCCTTAAAACCTCAAATAAAAAAATCATGCTCTACCCTATCAAACGCTTTTTCTAAATCTATATTAATTAAAAATCCCTTCTTCCCCTCTCTATCTACATACCAAATTTTGTCTCTAATACTGTTTACAGTGTACTCAGCACAGCATATGCCTGGTTGGTCTGAATGATTCTGGGTAAAACCCGCTTCAGTCTGTTTGCCATTACCTTTGCTAAAATCTTATAATCACAATTTAAAAGACTGATAGGTCTAAAATTCTGTAGCTCTTCCTTGTTCCCCTTTTTCTTATAAATTATTTTAATCATTCCTCTTGTCATTGAGGGACTCAGAGCTCCTCCTTGCCATATTCCATTAAAGATCTTATTTAAAACAGGTATTAAAATATTTTTAAATACTTTATAAAACTCACACCCCAAACCATCCAACCCAGGGCTCCGGCCATTCTTCATCCCCCCTAAAGCCTCCTCAATTTCCTCCTGACTAATTACTTTGTTACACATTTCTTTGTCCTCCTCTGACACCTTTTCCTCAATGTTGTTTAATAAATAATCCCTATCTTCTTCTTTTGTTCCTTGCTTTGTAAATAAATTATTATAAAAACCATGTACTTCCTTTAAAATACCTTCTTTATCTGTTATTCTTTTCCCCTCTAGATTCTTTACACTTTTAATTTCTTCTGCCTTTTGTCTGGTTTTTTCTAAGTTAAAAAAGAACTTTGTACACCTCTCCCCCTCCACCATATAGTTTGCTCTGCTCCTGATCATTGCACCTTTAAAAGTTTGCTCTTCAATTCTTTTTAATTCATCTTCTAAAAACGCTATTTTATTTATGTCCTCCTGCCCCTCCCTTACTTTCTGCAGTTCATCTTCTAATTCTTTGTGTACCCCTCTTTCCTTCATTTTCCTCTCTTTCCTTCTTTTTTGACTAAAACCTATCGAATATTTCTTTATTTCATATTTTAAATTATCCCACCATACACCCAAACTGTCCCCATAATCTCCCATTTCTTTTATGCTGCTTAAAATCATTTCTCCAACCTCCATTTTGTATACATTGTCTTTTAAAATCTCTGTGTTTAAAAGCCAAATACCCGGTCCCCTTTCCACCTTATTCAAATCCAGTTTTAAAAATACATATTCATGATCGCTAAAACCACATCTTTTATAATATACCCTTTTCACATATTCACTTAAAGTTTTCTTTATTAAAACCATGTCTATTCTGCTTTGTTTTATTTTATCTTTTACTATTTGCACTCTACTATACTTCCTCACTTCTTTGTTTCTTTCTCTCCATATGTCGCTCATTTCACACTTCTCCATCAAGTCTTTTAATTCTTTTCTTCCTCTGTCTGTGTTAAAAAACACATTTTCTTCTATATCTACTATTTCTAAAATTGTGTTAAAATCCCCCATGACTATTGTTTCTCCCCAGCCTTCTATTAGAATCCGGAGTTTCTTAAAAAAAATCCACCCGTTCCTTGTCTTCATTTGGTGTGTGTATATTACAAACTGTTATTTTTTCGTTATTTTCTTCCATTGTTATTGTTAAAATGTTCCATTCTTTATCACTGTATATTTCTGTTATCTTATCACACACATCTCTCTTTATTAAAAAAGCCACTCCTCTTCCTTTTTTATCACTGTAATTATAAAATACTTCTCCATCCCATCTTCTTTTAAAACCTTCTGCTGTCTCTTTTGTCCAGTTACTTTCCTGTATTAAAATTACATCATTTTGTTCTGTTTCTTTCACCATTCTTTGTATCTTCACAGGATTAATCCCTCCTCTTACATTAATAGAAATAAAATCCCACACCATTAAAAAAATAAATAAACAAATACCAAAGTTAAAACCCCTCATTTTAAGTCCCAACATTTCTGTTTTTCCCCCCCTCCCCTTCCCGCAAGTTCGTTTCTCCTCGCACCTCTCCTTCTCTCTTGATCCTCCAACACCCCTTTAATATTTAATTGTGGTTTTACCTTCCTTTGCTTCAGTTGCGACAGTCTGTTAAAGTCCTGGTCATCCATTTCACCATAACTCTCCCTCTGCCGTTTCTCTATGTCCTTTTTTCCCCCATGTATCTCCATCTGCTGGGTCTCCTCCTCCACCTGCCCCATTTCCCCCGTGCCTCCAGCCGCACATATGCCCTCCAGGACACCGATGCCTGAGCTCTCCTCCATACACAGTTCATCTTGCTTCTCCCCAGGCACCGGGTCTCTATGCGGCTGAGCACAGGGGAATTCCTCATCCTCCGATTGCTCCTCTGAGGAGCTTCTCTCATCCTCCCCCTCCACCTCCGACCCCGCCATGCTCTCCTGCTCTTCCTCCACATTTTCTCCTTCACTCTCCTCCTCCAAGCTAATGCACGTCCATTTAATGAAAGCACGGCGGCAGTCGGGGCATTTCGGGGCACTCCCGGACATAATGGCCTTGTTGCAGGCATTCCCGGCAGGTGAACTCAGGGCAGTTTCTCATAATGTGCCCCGGTTGTAGGCACAGTCAACATAGCTTCACCTGCCGGTCATGGATTACCCTACAGTACTGAGGCCCGTCAGGTGTATCGAACCTCGCACTGTAGGGCAACGATGCTACTTCTTTTGGGAATCTGACTTTAATATAACGTGTGCCATCTGCCACTGACGTGCCCGGGTAGTAACGCCGCCTTAAGGTGCCAGTATGGTACTCAGACTCCGTTACGGATGGGCGTGCCGCCGGATAGGACGGATTAATTAGCATTTCTGTTGCCTTTATGGTTCTCCGAAGGCTGGGGGTGCTGAAAACAATTCACCGCCAGAACAGTAGGTGGAGAAGCGGTTTTAAGTCGAAAACACGTTGCTTTGTTGCGTCTTTGTAAGTTAGAAATCGTGAATAAGCTGGGGCGACAGTGGTACAGGGGGTAGAGAAGTTGTTTAGTAATCAGAAGGTTGCTAGTTCGATTCCCTGTCGAAGTGTCCTTGAGCAAGACACTGAACCCCTAATTGCTCCTGATGTGCAGTGTGCCATCAGTGTAAATGTAAAATGTGTATACATGTGTAAGTCGCTTTGGATAAAAGCGTCTGCTAAATGAAAATGTAAAATGTAATGTAGAAAGTGAACTTTCCCAACACTGGAACATGTTTGCTTCATATAATGCAGAAGTTCGTTTTTGAGAGTAAATTAAATCACTTTGTGCACTTAACGTTTTTTTTTTTAAAAAGAAACTGTCATCTGGAGAGTTTAAAACGACACTTAATGAGGGGAAATGTACTGTATGGAGATATTTCTGTCGGAAGACTTCATAGTCATGCGGATTCTAATGAGGCTGTTTGATATGTCCAATGTAAGAAGTGTGAAGCTTTAATGAAATATGATTGATGCCGTCTTCTTTCTCCACAACAACATGGATTAAACCTCGATGGTTGGACTATGTAGATAGTTTTATAACGAATGTGGCCGTGTACTTAGCCTACATTTCAAGAAAAAAACTGATCTTCAATGGTAAGACTTGTTTTATTCGTGCCTCTTCTGGTGTAGCATATAATGTGAGTTTTATTTAGGCATATACAGATGCCTAGCGTGTGTAATGTGTAGGCCATTTCATTCCGATCTTGCAATGTGAATAATTTTATTTCAATATGTTTATCTCCCTCTTGTGCGCACTTGTGAGTTTAACGGGGCTTGTTTGTGTGAGGGACTAAATATTTTACTTGCTGTCGGGCGTTTTTTGAGAATAAAATAACTTCACATTTAGGATAACAGCCTTCTTCCTGTTGCAGGAATTTGTTTGTATCCTAGCTGTCACAACGTGATAACAGGCGGCAAATGCATCATAAAGCAAGTTTAAAAGAAATTAACTGTATGGAGATATTTCTGTCAGATGGCATCATAGTCGATGCAGATTCTAATGAGGCTGTTGGATATGTCCCATGATATGATATGAATGAATATGTCCAAAGGTTGTTCGGACAAAATATTTGAATTGCTGTCTGCTCCTGCCGGGCTCTGGCACCTACTCTGTCAGATGCTGGCGCTCATGTGGGTTTTAAATATGGCGGTATTGTGATATATAGGGAATGAAACAGGAAACAGTCGCAGTCTTTAGTGTCCAGCTCTACCGCTGCAGAATTGGCAGTCATTCGCGCATCTTTGTAATCTTTTAGCGATGTGTTATAGAGGTGAGGATATTTCCGGACCGCTTTCGCAATGCGCTCTTCGATGTTTGTGATCATAGACATATATATATATGTCTATGTTCGTGATCTCCATCTTCTTAAGTTTTTTTGTGGATTTTAAACATGGCGGTATTGTGATATATAGGGAATGAAACAGGAAACGCGAGGTCCAGAAATGTGAGATTCCGGAAATGATGTCCTTTGGAAATTATGTCGTAACGGACCAATCACGGCCAAGGGGTATCCGTCGCTGTACAGCACGGCACGACGGACCGACAGGAATTTCAACGGTGCACGGGAGAGCTCTCCGAGGGCCCCGGAGACGACGGAGAGGGCGTTCCAGGGCGTTCCATCTATGTGTTGGCCCTTCCCATGTGTCCGAAATCGTGAAGTACGGAGTACCATATAACGGCCCTTAGGGGGAGGATGGGTTCGACTCCCCACTTAATTAGTTTTTCCAGCACTTCTGCGTCTGTTGTGTATGGGGGCAAGTGGAGAAAAGAGACCATTACCTCGGTTCTGCACAGCCTTTTAACATCCACCCTTATTCCATCGAAAAGTAAACCTCCATCTTCAAGCAGGTCACAATCTTCTAAATTTTCAAAAGTTGCCTCATATTGCTTATTTGGCCTGGGTCTCAGAGCCGAGAGTTTTCCAGGCCCTACAACTTTCTCTATTTCTTTAATTAGTTTCATTGCATTTACACCCTCAATATCTTCGGTTTCTAAAACCAGTGTCATTTCTTTAGAATATTTCCTTTGCCATATTCCCGATCTTTTTGCATCATGCGTTTTATCCGTTCTCTCTTTGTCAGTATTATTTTCATTATAAAGTTCATTATGATCTTTACCTTTTCCGTTGTTTCGGTCTGGCTCATTTCTCCGTGCTTCTCTGATTTCCACCCTGCTCTCAGCATTTTTCCTTCCTGCATCCTCGTTCCTCATCTCCTTTACTCCATCGCTCTCATTTTCAATATCTTTTCCTGCATCCTTCGCGACCATGTTTGAATCATTTGCCTCACTCGTAATCATTTTATCCAGTCCGTTTTCGTTTTGCCTTACATCAGTCCTTTGTTCGTCTTTGTTTAATTCCACTTTCCTTCTCGTTGTCGTATTGCCATTATCCGAAGTCGTCGCCATTATGCCGTCCGTGTTTAAATCATTAGGCTTGCTCATAATCCTTTCATCCAGTCCGTTGTCGTGAAGCCTTTTATCCATTTGTTCATCATTGTTTAAGTCCACTTTCCTTCTCGTTGTCGTATTGCCATTATCCGAAGTCATTGCCGTTGTGCCGTCCGTGTTTGAATCAGTAGGCTTGCTCGTAATCCTTTTATCCAGTCCGTTGTCATTTAGCCGTGTGTCAGTCCGTTGTTCACCTTTGTTTAAATCCGTTGTCTTTATCTTTGTCTTTTTGCCGTTGTCCTTGGTCGATGCCTTGCTGCCGTCCGTTTTTGAGGGTAAATCCTCTCGTTTACCTTTTTTAATTCCGTGTTCAGTGCCGCGAGGTCCGTCCATTGTGAAAAAAGTTTGAACTTTCAAGTTCGCCCTAACAGTTAAAAAACTGCCGGGTTCCCTTTCAGAACAAATAAACTAAACTGACACTAACAAAAAAACGTACTAAAGACAAAAATCAAACGCACAAACAATAAACAAACGAACTGGGAGGAGCCTTTCTCCTTCTACTACTGCCAACAAACAATTTCGCAATCTCACGAAAGTGGGCGTGCTCAGTGTGGTATGGCCGTAAGCAATTACTGCCTGACAAAGTCGGCCTCATAAAGCTCACGTGGCTCGGGACGTGCATGCAGACAGACTGACAGACAGACAAATCTCAGGTAGTGGAGGAGGGACAGGACTGGGCAACATTCAACCAATGGTGCATGTTAGTTTAGAAAAAAAGTTTAGAAAAAACATATATATTGTGAGTTAGTCAACCACCAACATTTTCGTATCGTCTCCAAAAGTTAAAATAGATTGAGTCATAGTTTTTATTTTCAAAGATCCGTTTTTGTCATGTCTTAGTCTCGTTTTAGACAGACAGACTAACAGACAGGCAGAAAGAAAGAAAGAAAAAAAAAAACACAAAAGAGTGTTCCAAGTTTAACTGGCTGAATTGTGCTGACTGCTGCGGCCAGCAGGGGCGCGCTGGGAGGCAGAGACAGAAAAGCTTACAGCACCTGGTATTCCCAAGCAAATTCCCCTCCAAGTACCTAAGCGATCGTCAGCCATCCAATGGTTGAGCAGAGCTGAGCAGCAATCAGCCAATGGTTGAGCAATGCTGAGCAAAGCTCACGCTCAACAGACCAATCATTGAGAGAGGATCGGAATACGTCATCTAGCTGTGTGAGCTGTTATACAAAAATACTGGTGGCCATTGATGAACGATTGGACTGTTTTCTTTACTCTCAGGTACGTTTGGTATAATTATGTGCTAAGTAATGAATGAAACTCGATATATTTGTGGATAATTTGCCTGATATTCAAGGTTTTACATGATAATTTATCTTGTTAGCGCCGTACTGACAGTAATTTTCTAGTTCCGCTTGTTGACATTGAAATAGCTAACCGCTAGGGGTTGATCTCTCTGAAATGCGTTTAAAATGCGACCAGACTATTGATTTTACATTGTGGGATATTTTTTTATGTTAAGATGAACATGGATTAGCTTATCAGTATGAGAGTCTCACTTTAGGAAGAGTAGACTTAACAGGAAGCAGACATAGACCATTACACAGGCACCAATTAACAATTAACAATTAACTGAGGGCCTCAGGATATCTGCACCAGATGGGGAAGGGGTCAGACGTTCTCAGAGGAGCCTTAGGCACACACAGGGGTCACAGAGGATGTCAGGGGGTCTCAGGAGATCCAGACACCCACAGACACACACATTGACACATAAGCACACACACACACACAAGGGTACTCAGGGGAGTTACAGAAGAGGGAGTAGTTAATTCTGATTGGTTTTGGCAAACAGCCAGATAGGACACATCCCACAGGTTACAGGCCTTAAAATGGCATGCAAAACGTTCATACAATGAGATCGAGCTAATCCATGGACCATCTCCTTATTGTAGCTTATTGATTACAATAATAAACCTCCAGATTTCTACATTCGGTCTCGGGTCTTCTGATTGAAAGAAAAGGTGTAGTGAGATCCCATTCTCGCCACAACAACATGTTGAGACCTTGAAGAATGTACTACTACTGTGTGGACTCTAAATGTAAAGCTTAAATATGCTTTAGATGCGTTAGAATATCAACCGCGATTAGCATGCTAAATGCATTGAAAAATGAATGAATGAGCTAGCAATCACTGGTGTTATGACCTGACGATCCCTGGAAATTCTTCAAAAACGTGATCTGACACTCTAGCTAACTTCTTAAGACCATAGAGATGGTGTTACAACAGTGTGGAGTTGAAATTCGATGTGTAAATATGCTTTAAAAGTGTAAACATGTCATCCGCGATTTGCATGTTAAAAACAGTGATGAATGAATGGGCTGTTTTTGGTTACTACTTTTACGAGGGCTGCTGGGTCTCTAAAAATGTATTTAAGCCCTCATCTGCTTTTCATTTATTCATGTTTTACTCTACCAGATGAGTCATGGAGAAGTTTAAACATCGGTGCAGCGTGTGCGACAAGACTTTCACTGAAAAGTCCAACCTGACGAGGCATCTGAAGATCCATGCTATAAGTATAAGAATGTCAGGGGAGAGATGGCTGAGAGGAAGCTCTTTAAGCAGAAGATGGAGTTCCACCCGCCCCCACCTCCTATGGCCGTCAAGGGAGCTGTGCCCAACATGCTCTCCTTCTTCACCACCCCTGCCTTCTTCTGGCGCCCGGTCGGCGTGATGAAGGCATTGATCCGCTGCCCCAACACCAACTGCCCCGCACCGCCAGAGTACTACCTGGAGAAGAGAGGGTACGGCAGCTACGCCAGGCAAGTGTACGGCTTGAACTTCCTTTACACCCTGCTGACCGAGAGGTTGATGTGCAAACACTGTCTCAAGCTGAGGGAGGAGCCGAGCCAGACGCAGGCGGACGACGAGGAGGACGGCGCCCACCGTGCCCAGCTGCAGTACACCTGGCTGGCGTACAGTCCGAAAATTCTGATGAACCTTGCCCCGGCCGTCAGAAGCATGTTCCCTGCCATAGTCTGTGGCAAGCGTGCTGTGGACAGGAGTGTTGTCACCCTGATGAGCGACCGACTCAACGCTGTGTCAATGAGCAAGGTGCAGAGGCTGCTGCAGCAGGGCCACGACGAGTGGTACGTGGAGCGTCGGGACTTGTACCAGACTCTCCTGTACGATGCCCACACGTCGGCGGCTGGATCGTCTCAGCAAGGCATCCTGTCGTTTGCCAGAGCAATCGGCACTTACACCCTTCCCATCGCCCCGTCTCCCCTTCCGTCTGCTCGGGTCCTGAGGCGTGCGCACCTGATCCTGGAGATGGAGAAGATGCCCGTGTACAGGGACCAAATCCTCAGTACGACTGGGGAAATCTTGTGCATCGACGGCACAAGGAAGGTATGTACAGCATAAAGTACTTGCGATCATATGGAACAAACTGACTGTTGATAAACACCACGCAATGAATGTTCTGCTTTGTTTTGATAGATTCTCAAGAAGATCTACGGCGACGGCCAGGGCACCATGCAGTACGTCACCAGCGTGCTGAATGAGTGGGGTCAGTTCTTGACCACAGTGGTGGTGGCGTCCGAGTCCGAGGGCTGCTACGCACGCATGGCCAGAGGTCTGGTCGCCCGCTTTCGCCGTGCCAATGCTCCTGCTCCAAAGGTGGTGTACGCGGACAACAATTTGCAGTTGAAGAAGAGCAGTCGCGTGAGGAAGAGGAGGAGGAGTCGGAGTCGGCTGAGCAGGGAGACGACGAGACTGCGGACGAGGGTCTCGGCATGTCTTCTGATACAGAGGAGGACCCGATAGACAGAGTCTGTGGGAAGCACGTCGTCCTCACCCAGGCAGAACAGGCGGAAGAGGAGGACAGTCCTGCCCTGCAAGACGTGCTGATGAGCCATCGACATCTGCAGTTGCCAGGTATAGAGGAAGTGGAAGCACTGGCCTTGCTCCTCCTAGAACTGGCCGACAACAGCGACCACCACCTAGTGCCGGCTGACCTCAGGCAGAAGATCGCCGCCGCCGCCGCCAGCTCTCTCCACGACCACGACAAGACCGCCGCCCGCTTCTTCAAGCGGTACAAGTGCAGGTGGGGCTACACTTTGTTCGGTCGGTGCCTTGGGGCGGACTCTCCCGAGAACAGAGCAGCCCAGAAAACAAAGTTTGGCTGCATGAGGTACGCTCAGGCGGCACAGGTGACCGAGGACAGTCGCCTGCTCTACCTCCTCCTCAAGATGCTGAAGAACCGAGCGCCGACCAATCAGCCCACCTCCCCCAGCAAGATCACGGCTTCTTTGAAGGGACACTATAATCAGAATCAGAATCAGAAAGGTTTTTACTGCCAAGTAGGTTTTCACCTACGAGGAATTCTTTGTGGTACAATGGTGCAAACAATAAACAATACACATATTAGGTTACAGCAGGAGTGTGCAAAAAAGGGATTAGAGTCCGTGTTGGGGGGCGGGGGTCCCGGGCCTTGTTGATGAGGCTAACCGCAGACGGGAAGAAGCTGCTCAGGTGGCGTGAGGTTTTGGTCCTGATGGACCGCAGCCTTCTGCCGGAGGGGAGTGGCACAAGGAGTTTGTGTCCAGGGTGGGAGGGATCAGCCATAATCTTCCCTGCACGCCTCAGGGTCCTGGATGCATACAAATCCTGGAGAGATGGCAAATTGCAGCCAATCACCTTCTCCGCAGAACGAATGACACGCTGCAGTCTGCTTTTGTCTTTGGCAGTGGCAGCAGCGTACCAGATGGTGATGGAGGAGGTGAGGATGGACTCAATGATGGAGGTTGAAATTCGATGTGTCTGGCCCGGTTGCTTTGCGGGGGTTCTGTCTCCTAAAGAGTCTGAAGACGTCCCTCTCCATAATGGATAGAGTCGTCACTGTGGTGGGGGAGAAGGGGGGGTGCTCTGAGGTGGGCAGCTGTGGAGAGGCGTAGGCCTCTGCTGTGGTGGGGAAGGTGAAGCTGATGGGCTGGAGCTGGTGGGTGGTGTCACAGGGGATGGTATCAGGACTGTCCCATTGTCTTTCGAAGCGACAGTAAAACTCGTTCAAGTCATTGGCCAGGTGTGGGTCGTTAGTGGAGTGGGGGGCTCTAGGCTTAAAGTTTGTTATCTGCCTAAGCCCTTTCCAGACAGAAGCAGAGTCGTTGGCTGAGAACTGGTGTTGGAGTTTCTCAGAGTAAAGACGTTTAGCATCTCGCACCTCCTTGCTAAACATGTATTTTGTCTCAATAAACCTGTCTCTGTCCCCACTCCTGAATGCCTCTTCCTTCTCCAACCTTAACTTTCTGAGTTTAGCTGTGAACCAGGGTTTGTCGTTGTTATAACTCACCCTGGTGCGTGATGGTAAACAGCTGTCCTCACAGAAGCTGATATATGATGTCACAGCTTCTGTGTACTCATCCAGACTGTTGGTAGCGGTCCTGAAGACATCCCAATCAGTACAGTCCAAGCACGCCTGAAGATCCTCCACAGCTTCACTGGTCCATTGCTTAGATGTCCTCACAACAGGTTTGCAGAGTTTTAATTTCTGCCTGTATGCAGGGATCAAATGGACCATGACGTGGTCAGAGTGTCCCAGTGCAGCCCGGGGGACGGCATGATAGGCACTGCTAACTGTGGTGTAGCAGTGATCCAGAATGTTCTCCTCTCTGGTCGGGCATTTAATATATTGTCTGTATTTGGGGAGTTCGCGGGTGAGATTTCCTTTGTTAAAGTCGCCGAGGACAATAACTAAGGAGTCCGGGTTAGTCCTCTCCACACACAGTATCTGGTCGGCGAGCATGCGCTGTGCAACCTGCACGTTGGCTTGCGGTGGAATGTAAACACCGACCAGAATGAATGAAACGAACTCACGGGGGGAGTAGAATGGTTTACAGTTGATAAAAAAAGATTCCAGATCAGGAGAACAGTACTCTTGAATCACTGTCACATCCTTGCACCAGCCACTGTTAGTGTAGAAACAGATTCCTCCACCTTTCGTCTTGCCGGAAAGTTCTGTGTGGCGGTCCGCTCTGAAGAGTTGGAAGCCTGCCAGCTGCAGCGCAGAGTCCGGTATTAATCCACACAGCCACGTCTCCGTGAAGCACAAAACGGAAGAAAGGGAAAAGTCCCTGCTAGACCTGATGAGAAGGCACAGTTCATCCATTTTGTTGCTAAGTGAGCAGACGTTGGAGAGGAGTATACTCGGTAGAGGCGACCGAGGTACCACCAGGGCTCCAGCGCGTTTACCTCTCCGTCTCCGTCTCACTGTGTGTCCAAGGCCTTTGATTTGTAGGTCTGATAAATCCACGGAAGAGGCGAGAAAGTTGGGACATAAAACAGATGGTGTTGAGTCCCTGATATTTAGTAGCTCTTCTCTCGTGAAAATAATCCGCAATATTATTATTATCGCCATAGCAACACAATAACAACAATATAAGAGGATTGCAGACCGAGTCCGAGACGACCCCATCCTCGGCAGTCTCCCCATTCCACTTCCCAACTTGAACGCCAAGTCCATCTCGACCTTCACTGCCAGGGAGGAGAAAAAGGCCAACTACGGGGCGACTGTACTGCCGAAGGTGACGCCTCACCTGAAAGTGCTGTCAGACGCACCGTTCCCAGAAGCTCCTGCGCTGCCAACATCCCTCCCACCGCCAGACCGGCCTCAGGTCCAGTACCAGCACGTTCATCACGAGGCTGGAAAAAGACATGGTGAGAAGCGGAGGTAAGTTGTCATCAGCACTTTGTTTCACCTGTTGGCTGTGGAAAGCAAATAGCACACACGTCATATCATACTCATTACATGTGTATTTTATATTTCCAGATTATTTGTTGAAGAGCCAGAGCCTGTGCCTCCTGTGAACCGGCCCGTTCAGCCCACGGCGTCGTCCTCCTTCACTCGGCCAAAGCCTGCTGAGCCCACCCTCATTCTGCCAAGGCCTACTGCGTCCACCCACCTCCAGCCAAAGCCTGCTGCGCCCACCTATGGACCACCCCCTGTGTCGGCAGCACCCATACTGCTGGTTCTCCCCGCACAGCCACAGGCTCCCTCCGTCCTGTTTCGTGGGCCATCGTGCAGCCAGAGCTTTGTACCTCCTGCACCAACAGTCAAGGCATTCATGCCGAACAAGTCCTCGCGGCCATGTGGGGCTTGCCATGTGCCTAATTGTGGTGGACAGCGGAAGAGGTACACACCTTCCAAGGACAAAGTGGCTGGAAGCACCCAGAAGATATTTTCCTACTGTCCATCCACTAGGAAATCCACCACCTCTGGGTTTGACAATGTGGTGTACGACAGCTTTGAACACTTTAAAAGAGTGGTGGATGTGGAGTTGGAAAAGAGTGTGTAAATAACTTATCTCTGTGATGCCACTTCTCCTGTGCCATCTGTAGGAGAGAGAAAGAGGCTTGCTTGTGTTTGTTTGTTTGTGTGTTTGTACTTGCTGAAGCACTTTAAAACACAAACAAAACTATCTATTTATTTATATAGTTCAGAAGTTCAAAAAAATGCACTTTACAGTTTTACTTAAGAATGTTCTTGTGTTTGTTTTTTATTATTATTTATGTTGCTGTTAAAATGCACTTTGTAGTATCTTTTTTTTAATAAAAAACATGTTCTGGCCTATGTTTAATATCAAGGCCAATCTAACCTCAATCATTTTAACCTTAATCAGTTCCGATCTAACACAATCAGTTTACATACCCTTTAGTG
Organism: Clupea harengus; assembly: GCF_900700415.2. Taxonomy (NCBI): domain Eukaryota; kingdom Metazoa; phylum Chordata; class Actinopteri; order Clupeiformes; family Clupeidae; genus Clupea; species Clupea harengus. Next base: position 11,621 of record NW_024879864.1, on the reverse strand, counting down.
GTTATTCATGTCTGATAATATGTGTTTTTGTCATGTATGTGTTTGTCTTTGTCAGCTTCATGTCTTTGTAATGTTTGTATGTCTTTGTCTGCTTCATGTTTAACAAAAGTTTGCTAAAGAAAACACACAAAAAAAAATCGAACAGGCTTGAGCCTTTATTTGTTGATTAGTGACCTGAGTCTTTGGATAATCCTGTTCTTTATTGGGCTTTGGCCTGTACAAACCAATTGTTAATTTTTATCACAAGTACAAGTTTGTGTTTTTAATTAAGTGTTTTTGATTATTATATGTTATTTATGTGCGCGTGTCCTTGTGATGTTTGTTTGTTTGTCTGTCAGCTCCATGTTTAACTAAATGTTCACAAATGGTAGTAAATGTTTGTCTCTCGTGTTCTCGCTCGTAGATCTGTACCTTGTCGTGGTGAGTGAGCTTTAAGCCAAACAGATCTTGTTTACTTGTGTTTTCATGCATTGCCTTTTAAATGAAACACATTCTGGGTGAAAAATTAAAGTTGTAAAAGTATTTCAAGTATTTTGGAGTCTCTGTATGCTTGGGTTTCAGAAGGGGTGGGATAGTGTAAAAAAACACATCAAAGCAATTAGAAGTCCTTGTTTCTTCTCCGCCACTACCACAGGTGTGAATACACCCCACTGTGCGCTGGCTACACCCCCTGGGTGGTCACGAGTTCTGTGAAAGGCTTTGATGTCTTCCAGACAAAGTGAGAGTGTACTGATACATGACACCTTTTCTTAATTCAGCCCAAAAATGTAACTATGAAAATAATAAACAAAACATTCAGCAGACTAGTATATTTCAATAAACCAGGCCTTGTACATGACAATTTCTGTAAATAACACTGACCACCAGATGGAACCATCCGTTTTGATCATTTTCGATCGATCCCAGGGTTGAGCAATATGTACTTGGGGGGGTCATGAGCCTTTCCCAGGCGGTCTCCCATCCAAGTACTAACCAGGCCCGACACTGCTTAGCTTCCGAGATCGGACGTGCTCAGTGTGGTATGGCCGTAAGCCATGAAAGGCTGACCGAATCAACTTCATAAACCTCAACTGGCCAGCAGTGCTAGCGTGTATTGAGGGAAAAAAAAAAAAGCTTACAGCACTAACCAGGCCCGACACTGCTTAGCTTCCGAGATCGGACGAGGGGACGTCCCCAGGACGTTATCAGGACATTCGCTACGTCCCCAATTGGTCCCCGCCACAACGTTCGCTAGAGGACGTTACCAGAACGTTTTTGACGTTCGTAGCAAGTCTACGTTTGGTCCTTCTCTGACGTTCGCATGAGCCTTAAATCTGACTTTTAGGGAACGTTGTGATTTGGTCTGTCAGCACACGTCCCCAGGACGTCCTTCAAAAACGTCCCCGTAACCTTTACCCGTGGGTCCTCTGCGTGACGTTCGCATGAGCCCTAAATCTTACTTTTAGGGAACGTTCTGATTTTGTCTCTCAGCACACGTCCCCAGGACGTCCTTCAAAAACGTCCCCGTAACCTTTACCTGTGGTCCTCTGCGTGACGTTCACATGAGCCTTAAATCTGACTTTTAGGGAACGTTCTGATGTTGTCTCTCAGCACACGTCCTTCAAAAACGTCCCGGTAACCTTTACCTGTGGTCCTCTGCGTGACGTTCGCATGAGCCTTAAATCTGACTTTTAGGGAACGTTCTGATTTGGTCTCTCAGCAGACGTCCCCAGGACGTCCTTCAAAAACGTCCCCGTAACCTTTACCTGTGGTCCTCTGCGGGACGTTCAGATTCAGTCCTTCAAAAACGTCCCACTGACGTTCGCATTCGGTCTTTCACCTCTTTTACCAACTAGCGTAACTTCCATGCTTTTCAAGCGCGTCTGGTAACCATGCTCATGAACAGGGGCGGCGCTAGGGGGTGCTCTAGCTCCCCCTGGATTAGCCATAGCACCCCCAATAAAATAATGGTTTATTTATTATTGTTATTTAATTTCATCCTGCGTTACATATTGTGTGATGATAATAAGAAATAAAAAGAAAATTATAACAGATTGAAATGAACAGATTGTTTTGGACACAGAGCAATCATGCTGTCATAACCTTTGACCCAATTTTCACGTTGCACGCGTGAACGTTGATGTTACCTCACAGTTGAAGGAGAAAGCGAGCTAGTGGTAGTTTCGAGTTAACATCAACAATGCCTCGGTTTTTGCTACCTAAATGTCCACGTTTGGAAGAACGATTAAGAAACGAGAGTGACGCAGAAGAAAAAGAAATGCCAGGGGTATCTGGTGTGGATTTTTAAGGAGAGGAACGTTGTGGTAAAGGATGTCAACCCTGCACCACTACTGAGGGTGCTAACGATGGTGCTAGCAGCATCAGGGACGTTAGCATGAACGCTCAGGATGGTCCGAAAAGACTCCAGAAATATCAACCTCGCATGTTTGGAGTCCAACAAAGGACTTTTTGTAAAAGCTGGTTGGAACAGTTTGCGTGGTTGGAGTACAGTGTAACTAAGGTATTGTTAGCTGTGTAACATTAATGAATGCTGTCTGATTTGTGGCATGCATTGATTCCCCTGTGTAGCTGAAGACTCGTTTCGGTTGATTAGCAACGAAAAGGCCCTTTTTTCCCAAAGATTTGGAGCCACCTTAAAGTGTCTCTGTGCTAGGTATACATAAGGCTCTATGTGGTTATTGATGATTGTGAACTGAAATAATATATACCTTTTTTAACGCATTTCTGACTCTGACTGTTTTAGTTATTTCTATCTACTATTCCAAGATTAATTTCACTCTGTCTTACATGGTAGTGGTCACCTGGCGCCTAACTTTAACCCTCACTACCACAAGTGTTTTAAAGTAAGTTAAGTATTTGGGATTGCGGACTCTATAACATGCTGTATGCATTTTGTCAGTGACCGTCACAGATGCGCACGTCCATCGGAAGTAGCCCAGATAATGATAACAATAATACAATCGGTTTGTTTAGCGCTTTTGATGCTTCAGAGAGCAAACATGTAAACAGATGATAGACGATTTGGTGGGGAGGTGTTGTAAGTAGAGAACCATGTGACACATAGGCTATCACCCTCATTTTATAGCTCCCCCATAGCACCTGCAGAAAAAAATGTCTGGCACCGCCACTGTTCATGAAAGACATCCCTTTCCCTTATGTTGAATGAGTGAATCATAGCAATATCACAGTTTTTCCTCTCCCTCAAGTTTTTATGTTACCATTTCAGTGGATTTAATACTCGAGGGATTGACTTGTGTTAACCCATAATGCTTGACATTCACATAAACTACACAAATCCAAATCTTAACTGTTTTGGCATTGTAACGGGGGTCAATCACAAACAAGAATAACATCAGAGGAAAAGACATTTTTAGCAAGCTCTTTTGTGCATTGTGTTCCAATGGGCCAAACAATTCTGGCTGATTTTGTAACAAAAAAAAACAAACAAAAAAAACACTGACCATGCCGTTAATGCAGCTATAAGAACTTATACACATATTTTAACTGACTAGGAAATGCACATTATACATACAACCTACTACCTTGTGAGTTCCGTAACAGAGTGTGTGTGTTAAGATGGTGGTCTTAATTAAATTCAATACAATATATTTCATACACTTTATTAAACCACGAGGGTCAATTTTCATTTTCAGGTATAGTGACACAAAGCTGTATAAAATTAAAACAATGGTAAGATCTGGGGAAAAAAACCCTTGTGCAGGTTGGCAACCGCCTAGAAGAAATCATAAAAGTAAAAATCCCAAATGAGCAGCAAATCATAATCAAGGAAAAGTCGGTCTACATTCTCAGTGACACAATGTGAAGGGCACTGTGTGCCAATGTCCTGCTGCTGGGGTGAGGGAGCAAAGATGGTGTGACGAACCCCTTTGGGCTCGTCGGCTCTGCTTGTTTTGTCTGCAGGAATGCGTGTGTCATTTGAGTGCGTGCATGTATGGCTGTGTTCAATCTCTGTCTTCCAGGTGCCGGTGATTAACCACCTGGGGGGGCGTGTCCCTGTACTATAAAGAACCGGCACTTCCTGAATTCGAGGGAGCAAGAGAGGAAGGGAGGAAGGGAGCAAGGGAGGAAGGGAGCAAGGGAGGAAGGGAGCAAGAGACCAGACTGTTTATGTACTGTGTCCGAACTTTGAAAATTGATACTTTGGAAATTGGAACTTTGTGGATTAAACCTTTGAATTTGAGAAACTTTGTTGTATTTCGGTTTCTTGTAACGAGCCCAAGAGCCGGGCTGTTACAGATGGTAAGATGCGTGAAGCTGTTGTCAGGGTACTATGGATGCGACAAATGTAATCAGAAGGACATCTGGGCAGGATGTAACCCTGTATCATAACATTCTGTGTTTGATGTGATGCTAGTGTCACAGGGTGAATTGGTAGTGAGTTGGGCCCAGCTGTTGCCCATACCAGTGATTGGCATTGGCAGTGATTGAGTCACAGCTGTTGCCCATTTCATTGATTGATAGAGCATGGTGGGGATAGGTTGAATCCTCTTTTAAAAGGCCCTGTGTTTGGTGTGCGGGAGGTTGGTGGATTTAGGTGCAGGTTGGCACTCTGGACATCTGTATCTGTGAACTGTGTGTCTGCTGATTTCACGGGAGAGAGCGGTGGCTGTTTTCCCGGATCGTGATTGAGACGAGGAGGCAGTGACAGCTGGGCAGATCGGCGATGACGGGGCTATACAACGCGCAACTGGAGCTAAGCTCCAAACAGTAAGAAACGTGTTTGTACGGTCATGAAAAACCTGGAAAAGTCATGGAATTTTAAAATGGTAATTTCCAGGCCTGGAAAAGTGCTTGAAAAAAATAAAATCCCAAAAGTGTTGGAAAAGTCATGGAAATTTGTTATATTCATATTTTCAAGGCTATATTTTACGCTGAGTTTAAAATAATAAATATGCTTTTAAAAGAAATACGCTTAAAATATAAACAGGCATACACTCTCATACTAACTAAAAAAAGTTCGGTGGCCATAGCAACAGTAACTCAGGGAAGCGGATGGGATAATGCCAGGGAAGTCTAGATTTAACCATGCTTGGCTAAAAATGGAAAAGTACATGTCATGGGTTAAAACAGACGAAAACCCGGGACGAGCAAAATGTAGGTTGTGTGGTGGCAAAACATTCGACATTTCAAACACGGGAGAGGCGGCATTAACCATTAACGAGCCATGCCAAAGGAAGCAAACAGAGCACTGCTACTAGCGAAGCTACAGCAACCCCTATCACCACAGCGAGGGCAACTGCTACGCCAAGCAGCACGTCTCTCTTGTCGGCTACCAAGCAGGCGTCGTCGATAACCGATTCTGTAACGAAAAATGAAGTCCTAACTTCCCAGGTAATTTGGGCACTGAAGGTGGCCAATTCGCATTATTCTTTTGAATCATCCGAAGATGCCAGCCTGCTCTTTTGACGAATGTTCCCCGATAGCCAGATTGCAACACAATTGGGTCATTCCATGCCAAACGTCCAAATAAAAAAAATCGTCCATCTCAGATTTGGCTGAAAAGATTCAAGGATGTTCATACACTTCTTAATAGGTATAGTCCCAAATAGTAGCTCTCTACTACAGTGGCGGTGCGTCAATACAGGGTGCAAGGGCGCTGCCCCTCCTAAAATTTTGAGATGAAAAAGTCAAAAAACATTATATACCAAACAATTAAAATAAGAAATGTACTGTGTTAACGCGTTAAATGTGTGTGGGAGACTGTAAGCCCCTGTCAACAACCACTTAAATGTAATATATTGCCATTCGTTATCACTGAGATAAGCCCCTCCTCCCTGGTGGGGCGCCGGCCAAATGGAAGTCAATGGAAGCTCTCATACTTTTCTGCAACATTTGAGCAAGGACAGCTTCTCATTGGCGGATGAAAGTTCGATCCTGGGGCGCAAAATTTTGCGCCCTAACCAATGACATTGTTTCTTATTTCAACGCGACTGGACTATTCGTCGAATCAGAGACCTTTATCATTCCCTCACATCCCATATCAATCTCATGTATCTACGAGAGCAACATAGCTAGCAGAGACTGTGAGTATGGCAACTGAAAACTTTTCAATCGACGATCAGAAGTCGATAAGAAGAGACTGAAAGACATGGGACCCGAACATCCGGATTTAAAAATGCAGCAGCAGAGCATCGACCGCGGGAGGACGTACACCCGTAGCTTCTCCTCAAGCCTGTATGGTAACAGGAGCTGGTTAGCTGGTTGTTCAGTGAGTGATGCGTTTTTTTTGTTTTCCCTGCCTGTTGTTCCAAAGTCCTGGGACTGAAACAATCTGGACTGCAACGGGAATGAGGGATCTAAAGCACTTCAACGATAAATGTAAGAAGCACGAATCTTTCCGCAGCCATCTAACTAACAGCCTGAAGCTTCTTTGGAAGACTGAGTATTGCAGAGCAGTTGGACAAAGGGTACCGAATTGGCATTCGAAAACATGTAGTATCATCCAGTATTTCTGAATCTATTCTGCTTTAAACTACTGGTATCATTCAGTCTTTCTCACTCTGTTCTGCTCTAAACCTCTACACCCTGTGTTTTTATTTTATTTTTTATCTACTCTGTTTTAAACTTCTTGTACACAATGTTTCTGAATCTAGTCTACTCTAAACCTCTACTACCCAATATTTAAACCTCTGGAACCCAACCCAATGTTTATTAAACCATTCTGCTCTAAACCTCTCATGCCCAATTTTACAGTTTGTTGAGTTGTTAATGGACAGTGTTGAGCACTGTGTTTTCATGAAATAAATCTTAGTTTTTTTTAGCAACTAAGCTATGTGGATTTTCAGACTCTTTTTTAGCAGCGTTTTCTGAAGAGCCATTTTCAAATTGCTATAACTAGAAAAGTATTTAAGCTAGCTCCTTCAAACTTTATAGTCTTAAAATCACCATTACAATACCATTACTTGAAGAATATGGACTTCCAAGGGTGTGGCTTGGGTATATCATAGTATACGGGGTGCTTGAATTTGCGCGAAAGTTTTACTCTACACTCTGTGGCAGCATCTTTGAAGGCCTGTGGAAAGCTCAATGTTAAAGCTAGAGACTTGATATTATACACAGACCTTCCTATGTATGCTCTGTATAAAAAAACTGTCCCTATGTGATGAATGGTCTGGAAGATATTAAAGCTTGAAAATGGATGAAAACCCATTTTGTGCAATTTTTGGCATGCTAAAGCAAAAACATGACAGCATCTACCAACATGAAACTAACTGTTTTGGAAAGATTAGATATTTGTTCTTAACATATAAAAAATTTGTGATGGTGTTCTGCCTCATTTTCTCAAAATGAATTTTGCCCAGCATTCAATGGCCTATGGAAGCATATTTAAATGTTAACAAAATGCACTAAGTTTATGACACAGCTTAAACTGTATATATTTGTTTACTGTATGCTTTGGAATTATCATTGTTAGTTTAAATACTACATTTTATCACACCGAGATTTCACAAAATGTTTGGTCATGGAAATTTGGTTTAAAGTCATTGAAAAGTCATGGAAATCCATTGGTCAAAATGTGTATGAACCTTCTACTCTGCTGTTGGCTAGTCTCTTTTTATTTTCCTCTCGTTACTGTCCACACTGAAGGCTGTGCACTCCTCAGGCTTCTCTGCTGTGCCATTCACCGCATCTACTTCCGGATTCCTTCTTCCCTGGTCGCTGACACGGAGCAGTGGGTGACGTCACCAGGACCGTGCCTAGCAGAGGGAAGTGGCATCGCGGGGATCCCCACTTTTTTTAACTTTCTTGTTGTCTGTCTTGTGTGTCTGTCTCCTTGCCCCTCCTGCATTTCCATCGCCATTGGGGGTCCCAAGTTAAGGCAGGGTTCTTGCACCATTTCAAAAGTAAAATTTAATGCTTTTTAAGACCTTTTTAAGACCTCAACAAATATAATTTAAGACCCAAAAATGTCACAAAACAACACAATGCATTGCATGAAGGAATCATATTGAATAATGAAAATAATAACTGTTTGAAAACATTAATGTTATCACATGACTTCATGAGAGAAACCAATGAATAGAGAGGTCCATTGTTTTGTAACATGCCAAATTCATCATCAGTAGTCCAGAATCGCAAATGAAGGTCCATTTGTTTGCTCTTTGTCGTTTTATTCATACTTTCGTCAAACACGACAACATATGGTTTCTCACTAACGCTGCACGATAGCTCCTTCTTGATGAATGAAGCGATGCCATATTTGGCGACATATGCTGTTTTTTTTTCACCACAGGTGAATGACTTTGCAAGCTGCGAATCGGGGAACATGGCAGCAAAGACGCCACGTATGTCATCGTTAGATTTAAATGAATTGTGCCTCGTCACAGTGTGGAGAACCCACAGTACCTCTGCCTTTTGGGTGTCTGGCGGTGAAATGAAACTTGTTACCACCGACTGAGAGGTGGCGTCTGAACTTGTATCGTCGTTAGTAAGGATGGGTATCGTTTGGGTTTTTCCGATACCGGTGCTAAACCGATACTTTTAAAACGATACCGGTGCATAAACGGTGCCTGAACCGATACTTTTTTTAAAGCACAAAGCGACGATTGACGACATTAAAGAAAGGCTTTTTTTATTGCCAAGGCAATTTTTTTTCTTCAAATTGAACAATATATTAACTGTTTAAAGTATATTATAACTATAAATACATACAAAACACTTGGCTTCCAACTACAGCTTCAAACTTTTTAACTTCAAACTATGAACATTATATTAACTGTAAACAACAGTTTATAGTATACTTAAATAAATATAAATAAATACAAAAAACAGCTTCAAACTTCTTTTGCAAAAATAGTATTGTTGGAGTCAAAAATGTATTATTTTGTTTGCATTTATTTCATGAAATGTCACCATTTTATGATTTGTTTATACCTATCTTTTCTATCTTGTTTATAGTTAATCTTGTTACTTGAACACACTGAGTACGAGAAAATGTGTACTGCCCCTTTAAGAGACTACCTTTAGCTGTCATCTCCGTTTATTTTCCAGTCTTCGGTTGCTGATCTGCCTGACTCTTGCCTTCTCTCCCCTCTTTTCACGCAATTGTTTTGTTGCATTTGCTGCACGTCGCGATGTTTTAATCTTTTTGTGCGAAATACAGTGACACTTTTGACCGTTTACCTTTCAGTATTTTCTCTGTTAAAAGGTTGATTGGCTAGTTCTGTTTGTGCTTGTTCTGTGAAATGCTGCCTGCTCTTCACTGTCATAAGACTGTTGCTATGAAAACACCAATGAGCGTGAGCGACACAGGAAAACGTTTACATTGGGAGCTGGGGCAGTTTTACATGTGCCCCATGGAATCTGCCTAGCGACCGTGTTCAATTGGCTCAGGCACCGAAATGAAGCACCGAAATCTGCGTTGCACTTCCCCATCTTCTTTGCATTTTGAACCTCACATCGACAACCGCGTAATGGCGACACGCAGCCTGACGTCAGCGTCTGTAGCCGACCTACCATTTCACACAATACTAAATTAATCAACTATGAGATGTTTTACGATGCGCCACTGTGCTTTCTCATCGTCATTAAGCGCACCGGCACAAAAATTAATACCTACAGCAACTTTACGTGAAATTTAAGACAATTTAAGACCTTAATTACCCGAATTTTAATTTAAGACATTTTAAGACTTTTTAAGGACCCGCGGGAACCCTGTAAGGGGGTGCGGGTTGGGCTAGGTTCTAGCGTGGGTCTTGGAAATAGATTGCAGTGCCCAAGTATTTTAGAGTGGAGTGGAGTGCCTTCACTTTTCCCTCGCAGTGCCCTAGGTAGATTGTCTGCATTGCCTGATTGTTTAAGGTTGTTAATGTTTATCATGTGTGTTGTGTGACTTGTCCTGCTCGGGTTCCAAGCTTATGCACACCCCTATTGACAAGGTGAGGGAAGTTCTTTGCCCCATGAGAGCTGAGTAGGGGAGGGTGTGGGAGACCTTATACATGTTGCTCGGTGTGGGCAATAAATAAAGATATTTATTTTAAACAAACTGTCCAGGGGGGTATTCGTCGTAGCTCGCTAAGCGGTTTAGCGAGCTAATTTTCAGGCTAAGATAAAAAAAAAAGGCCCCTCTTTTTGGTTCGTGGAAGCAACTTTTGATAAATCACCATAGTTACATATCGATTAGCGCTACCGATTCAGCCGACAAGGAATCATTCATTTACAAGACCTTCTCGAGTCATTTATTGCAAACACCACAGTCGAACATTGACTGTCTTGCGCTTTTTTGCGAGTGGTACATTTTTGTAGTGTCGGTGATGCAGAGAACAAAGCACTCATAATTATATGAGCGTTATTAGTACACCATAGCATATCATTATTGTAGAAAATGATTAAGGTGGACTCATCATAAGAATAGAGAGAAATACAGACAATTTATTTTCACTGCTTCAATTTATTGCGTTTGTTATTAATACATTTAGTCATTTAACAGACGCTTTTATTCAAAGCGACTTACAAGAAAATGTAGAACTATATCGAGGAAGGAGGTGAGGGGATTCGACCTAGCAACCTTGTAGTTTCGAACCGGTAGAGGATCCTCTGTACCAGTTGACACTTGCCGTCATGTATTCATACATAGATATCACCCTATAAACATCCCAACACACCTTGCTCTCATAGCGGTGGCGGTGTTGAATTTTGCCATGATTATGGTCTTGTATTCTTCATAAGCGTTCATGTTCATCTCCTGCTCGCCAGCGGAGAAAAAAAGAGGCCTTTTCTTTGAGTTTAGAACCATTATACTATTAGAAAATCATTGTTTTGGTGATCGACCTTTCCTGCCTTTTGAAGTAGGACGTGCACGCGCAATAGCCCTGATAACTTTAGCCTGGTTGAAATTAACCACACGATTTGGATCAGCCGTTAACGAACCGATATTTGCTGTTCTCAATCAGCTCGCTAATCTTAACGGGCTAAAAGGCCAATTGATAAACTTAGCTTCAACCCTACGACGAACGGGCCCCTGGTATTCTGTGTGGAGTAGGGTGTGGAGAGGTTTTATATCCACCTGTGTCGGGTGGAGTTAAGGGTCTCAGTTTAAATTGACACTAGTTCGGGAGTTCGAGACGTAATGCGAGCGCGCTCCAAATTTGTTGCCCTTTATTTGAGCGCAAAATAGTTTTGAGTTCCTGCGGCCATGAATGTAAGTTAAAGTAACTTTGCTATATATATATATATATATATATATATATATATATATATATATATAAAATTGTTTAAAGTATGTTGACCTATGATATATATTTTGATGGAATCCCGGCATTAGCATTAGTCTTTTTACTATTTAATTACAATGTTTCTTTAATCTTTTATGGTATTTTTCATTCAATCCAATTCACAGGTCAATGGCAGTAGTCTGTACATCACAGATGACGCAAACACAGCAATATTTCCTGAGCCAACAGGACGTTTTTGCACAATTAATCTTTTTCATCGCGGTCATTACGAGGTCCATGGAGATCCAGATCAGCTCCCACCCACTGCTGGTGTTCCTTTTGCCATCACGCGCCGACCCTCACCTTCTGCTTCTGCTTCCACCGAAACACCACCACGAGCTAGCGGCATGTTCCAAGCAAGATCGTTCCAAAGGTTACTTGTTAAAT
>NW_024879863.1:50000-59107 GCF_900700415.2 Clupea harengus | reverse complement strand
GCCTTAATGCGCAACCAGATATTCGAATATGTTCGAATATATGTGTTTTTTAAATGGAATATTCGAACGTCATTTTTGAGCAATTTTGACAGCCCTACTTTGCAGTGAGTGTGTTTGCCCTACAATGCTAAAAAGTTGCAGTCAAATTTGGCAAAATTGCTAGCTAGGATATTATCTTTACATTTAGATGGGTTGGTGGTTACAAACAATGAGGATGCGCATGCAGCTTCAAGGCAGAACAATGCCTACCATTTCACCTTTACTGTATATGTTCCATCCACCCCCCCCCCCTTTCTGAATAAAGTTCCATTGATCTGATTTGTTGCTATCTGTTGCTATGAAAACCATTTTAGCCAAGCTAACTAACATTGTTTTTAGCTAGCTGACATTACCATTCAATCACAAACAAAACATGAATAGAAATAACTTGCTAACAGGGTCCTCAAGTTTAATCAAAAGCTTGTAGTGAGATGCATGACCCCCCGAGACAAGCTTTCATGTTAATAATACTGTTGGTCACCCTGATTGTGCATGTTGTGTAGTTAAATGGGATGAGAGAGTCTGACCATGATTAAGTATTGTCAAGCTGCAGTACCATCACAAGGTACACTTGCAAACAGCTGGACATTAGCTCTACCTTGGTCCAGTTCACTGCATGCCTCTTGTCAGTTGTGTATGACTGAGACTAGAGAGATGTCAATTCAGGGAGAGTTCCTATAACCATGGATTTTTAACCAGTTTTGGGGAATTTTGAAAACAGTGTTACTGTGTGGGACTATTTTTTTGGGCTACTTCTAATCCTCATGCGGCCGCCGCATTTATGCCTTGGCGTGACCTGCACTGGGAAAGAGGGAAACAGCATGGATGGGGAAAGTGTGTGGGCAGAGCAAGCAGTAGTAGTACATAACCTACAAACGTCCTTTAGTGAAGTGTATCCTCACTTTCATACAGTTATTGTTGTAATCAAAGCTTTTAAAGAATGGATCTCTGCATTAAGGGCGTGACCAGAGCACAGGTGGCCTGACAGAACACGCTTCAAAGTTGTCACTTTCAAAAGGGTGGCATTTTAACCCTGTCAGTCCAAAATGTCTAAAACTTGATACCCATGACTTATTGCTCATGGGAAACAAAAAAGTCTCAAGAACCCATAATGTCACCAGCATGGATATTTCTCGACAGTGACAATTTGTGAATAATTAAAAAAAATTACTTCAAATCAGCCATTGATCCAATTATCTGTCCAATGTTGTGTACATGTATGAAATACATGTCAGTGTCATGTCAATTTTGTAATGATTGGAATTAGGGATGCACCGATACCGATACTTCGTTAAAATACTCGTACTCGTTGTTGAATTGCCGATACCAAGCACCGATACCACTCATCAGTATTTCACTGCATCAAACTGGCCGGGCTATGCTGACACAAAATGTGATTTATTGTCCTACCTGCCCTACCATTCTCTGCCAGACTAGTAAGTAGCGTATTTGCCGTCTTGTGTTGCATTTGCTTGATGTTTGACTGTGTTAGGAAAGTTTGTCATAGTGTCAAAGTATTTCAGTATACAGGTTTCGCTAAATTTAGCTGCTAGCATCTCTTTAGCGATTAGCAATTCCGTTGTGCTGCCTTAACGGCGATTTGGGCTCATTTTAAGATAAATGACGACGACAGGAGTAAGGCACAGTGTAAGATCTGCACTGCTACGGTGTCGAGGGGCGGAAAGGAAAGTACTCTGTTTAACACAAGCAATTTGATTAAACATCCGAAGACGCACCATAGTGCTAAGTACACAGAGTTCACTGATGCTAGTGGCTCAAGACCGAAGCAACCAATCTTAACTGACGTCTTGCAAAAGAAAAAAACGCGCACGCACACACAGAGAGAGAGAGGTAGAGAGAAAGACTGTGCCACATAGGTTAAGTGATTGTTTGTGTACTTGAGCAGGAGATTCTTCTGATCCTTTTGTAACTGAAATGTGCTCTTGTGCTAATCCAGTAATAGTTCTGTTCACTTTTTGTTAAGCAGACTGTGTTGTTAACTATGCAGCAAATTGAATTGCCTTCATCTGGTTATATTTGCATTTTGTCTAATGTGATGATATTGTCTGTTTGAAGGCTTTTTTTGTGTGTTAAAACCAGAAAGCTCTGTTTATTTTTGGCTTGGGATAGCCTTCTGTTAATTTTGTACTATAGGCTTGACATAATCTGCAGAGGATAAAATAAAATCTGCCTCCAAATTAATTGCACTTTCATGGAGACCAAATCTAAGAAGTATCGGTATCGGTACTCGGTATCGGCAAGTACACAAATAAAAATACTCGTACTCGTATCTGTTTGTAAAAAAGTGGTATTGTGCATCCCTAATTGGAATGTTGAGGAGGAACCCGCCATTGCTGCCTGCAGCTATATTTTGTATTGTTATTATTACTATTATTATTATCATTATTATCAGTAGTAGTAGGCCTATTAGTAGGCTATTAATATTAGCAGCTATGTGAGCCTGCATGCTTTCTTATTATAATAATCATCATTATTATCACCATCATTGTATTATTATTATAATGAATGATTATCGACCAATTATTATTATATTATATTATCAGAATTATAATAAGTGTTATTATTGCTATTATTAGAATACTGTTATTATTATGGGCCTCTTGTGATCTTTACAAAAAAAATCTTACAGGTCTGTCAATGTGAGACATGAGCCTGCTTTGCCTTGCAAAGGTCCTCAAATCTTGGGGCAACATATCCTCAGGTCCTCCTCGATCTGTGCGCGGTTGCGGTATTTCATTTTGAGCACAGTCATTTTTGAAAAGCCTGCCTCGCACAAATATGTCGACGCGCAGAGGAGCATTTTTAAGGCTATGTCGCAAAGCTGAGGGTATTCCAGCATCATTGCTACCCAGAATGACGAAAGAGAAGAGGTGGTAAACAGATGCTTAAGTCTACTGTCACTCTTCAGCTCAATAAGCTGCTGAGCAGAGAAATGGATCCCGAACCCAGGCGAATTATTAAACTTAAGAGATCCTGCAGAAGGTCTGAGCGTACATGGAGAAAGACCAAGCTACAGGTCCACCTTGATATCATTAAGGATGAACTTTCAGTCTTTAATAAAGCAATAAGAAATGCTAGGAAGGATCATTTCTCTAATTTGATATCTACAAATTCTAACAATTCCAGGGTCCTCTTTTCAACAATAGACAGCCTTATAAATCCTGCACCAAAGTAGATGATAGTCTCTTTTCCACCCAAATGTGAGGAATTTGCAGCATTTTCAGAGATAAGATAACGAACATTAGGAAGAATATTGCTCAAGAAATTCCAAATGTCTTGTTTTCTGATCCCCTTCCACCATGCTGTAACAGTATGAGCTTTTTTGCACTGGCTGATATAGAAATGCTGAGCAAAGTAGTGTCACAACTGAAGCCGTCTACATGCCCTCTTGATCCCCTTCCCACCAAATTTTTAAGACCATCTTTGACTCTGTGTCTAAGGACATTCTAGCCATTATAAACTGTTCCCTGCTTACAGGTATTTTCCCATCAGAACTTAAAACTGCCCTGGTGAGACCCCTCCTGAAGAAAAGCAATTTAGACTCTTCAGTTCTAAACAATTTTAGACCCATCTCTAACCTTCCCTTTCTAAGCAAAATCCTGGAAAAAATTGTCTTTAAACAGTTAAATAATTTCCTAGATGCTAACTGTGCATTTGACACCTTCCAATCTGGTTTTCGCTCCAATCATAGCACAGAAACGGCATTAGTCAAGGTTGTAAATGATCTCAGGATTAATGCTGACTCCAAAAAACTATCTGTCTTGGCCCTTCTGGATCTGAGCGCAGCCTTTGATACTGTTGATCACAATATCCTTATTGATAGACTTGAAAATTGGGTTGGCCTCACTGGTCCGGTCCTAAACTGGTTTAGGACCTATCTAACTGGCCGGGAATACTTTGTCGCCCTCGGAGACCACAGCTCAAAAAACATTTGTATGACCTGTGGGGTCCCTCAAGGATCCATTTTAGGGCCCTTACTTTTCAGTCTATACATGCTACCCCTTGGTAGTGTAATTAGGAGGCACAACATCGACTATCATAGCTATGCAGATGACACCCAGCTCTATATTTCTGTAACACCCAACAACTACAGCTCTATTGATTGTTTGGTAAATTGCATTTCTGATATAAATGTATGGATGTCACAAAACTTTCTCCAGCTAAACCAAGATAAAACAGAGGTATTAGTCATTGGTGAAAAAAACGAAGAGAGAAACTCTGCACACTTAAAAACACTAGCACTTAACACCAAGCACCAAGCCAGAAACCTAGGCGTCATACTTGACTCAGATCTCAATTTTGAAACCCATATCAAAAATATAATTAAAACATCTTTTTATCACTTAAGAAACATTGCTAAGGTGCAACCGTTTCTCGCTCAGGCTGACACCGAAAGACTGATGCACGCGTTTATCACGAGCAGGCTAGACTACTGTAACTCGCTTTTGTCTGGTCTACCAAAAAAAGCCATTAGTCAACTACAAACAATACAGAATGCAGCAGCGCGAGTCCTCACTAAAACAAGACGGAGAGCGCACATCACACCAGTATTAAAATCACTGCACTGGCTACCTGTTAGTTTTAGAATAGATTTCAAGTTCTCCTACTAGTCTATAAATCACTCCATAGTCATGCACCTGAATATTAACAGACATGCTCTCAAGGTACACACCCAGTAGATCCCTGAGGTCCTCCGGCACTGAACTTCTAACAGTTCCAAAAGCCAGGACAAAGAGACATGGGGAAGCAGCTTTTAGTTTCTATGCCCCCAACCTTTGGAACACTCTGCCAGAATACCTAAGAATGGCTGAAACGGTTGAAACCTTTAAAATGCACTTAAGACATACCTCTTTGATCTCGCTTATCACTCACTGTAAAATGTATTTAACATTTATGGAACATTTATTTATTTACTTATTTCTGTCTCTTTTCAAGTGTTTGTACCTGCCCCCCCCCCCAGCAGCTGTCTCTTAGTTTGACGATAACTGTGCTAAGCAGTCCTTTATGGTGCCAGTGCGGTTAGTACGTAATTTCCTTTATTTATCTCTGGCAAAATCTGTGTCTCTTTATAAGTGTTTTGTAACCTGTAAAATGTACTTTGCCAGTGCGGTTAGTACGTTTATTTTATTTTATTTATTCATCTCTAGAAAATCTGTGTGTTTTTTACAAGTGTTTGTAACCCCCCCCCTTTTCTTTCCTACTGTGAGGCGCATTGTGTTACCTCCTTGTATGAAATGCGCCGTACAAATAAAGTTTGATTTGATTTGATTTGATTTGATTTGATTTGATTTGATTTGATTTGAATGAACGGTAGTCGTCTTTGGAATAGGACCCAAACTGATTCTTCAGCGCTTAAATTTGCTTTTTAATTTGCATGGTGTCATGCTGTCATTTGCCAGCACCTCGGCACACAAAACACACTGAGGACGTTGCTCAGTCGTGCCACTGACGGTAAAACCAAACTGCAAATAGCTCTCGTCATATTTGCGAAGCTTTGGCTCCTTCGCAACTGGCGCATCGGTTGCCTGACTTTTACGAATCAGAAACTTGTCCATAGTTGTGTTTGTTTGCTGATACAGTGTGTGTGTGTGTGTGTGTGTGTGTGAAGTTAATACAGTTCTAATTTCAACGTCGTGGTCTTGTGAGTGTGTTTGTATGTGTGGCTGTGAACAACTTGCACACGAATAATGGATAAGGCTGTGCTAGGCAATGGTTCCTAACAAAACAAATTGTATACAATGTAGACAGGGACAGCACAGAATAGCATTCAAGTGCTGGTGTTTTATTTGTTGCAACACGGTGGATAATCCAAAAATGTAAAGGTAGGTGTTAAGGAGAAAATGGCTAGCTGCAGTTGGAAGAAGTTAGCTAGCTAGAAGGCTAGCTCTCGAGGCTACGAGCTTTTTAAAAAGACTGTGGAGCAAATTACTCCTTAGAATAGGCTACGAATAGACCTACTGCAAGTGCAGTTAGGTATTACTAAGGAGTGAGTCTTTAAAAAGACTGTTTATAAAGCAATGAATATCTCAATGATAAAGCAAACAAGAGAAATCGAACAGACTCTGCAGAGTGTCATCTCAGTGAGGGTGTCCTCTTACCATGCCTACAGTTACTTTTATACTCGGAAGCGTAGGCGGAACTCGCAAGACTCCGTTTTGATTGGTGGATCAGGAACGAAACAGTATTTGATTTGTTTGTGTCAGTCCAGCCCCTTGCATTTCGCCACTGAGGGAGCTTTCACTAACCAGTGACAGGTCTGCGGTCGTTTCCTTATCTTCTCCCTCTGTGACATCGCGCCCCCCACTTTGAGAACCACTGCATTAAAAGATAGAGAATGTCAAGTCTAGATTTTGAAGATTCAAATGATGTGATAGCACAATACAACTACAAATACTATGCCTACCTGGTCTTAGAGTTAAATCAACCACATATCCTCCATATGAATTGCTGTGCAACCAACAGATCTGGCTAGACCAGGGGCGTAACTATAGGGGGTGCAGCAGGTGCGGTTGCACCTGGGCCTGTGGGTATTGGGGGCCCGTAGTCGTGGGCCATAGACATATTTACGTCAATCTAAATAGTCTGAAGGCGGAATATGTGCGCGGGGGGAAGGGGCGTGGTGGCGGCGGTTAGTGATCCACCCTGACAACTTCACAGTTGCAAGTGTTATAGGCAGAATATGTGCGCTGGGGAGGGGGCGCGGCGGCGGTTACAAACATGAAAAAAAGGGGGTACGGGACTATTACATGTTTGGGAACCACTGCCTTACGCCACTGACTAGGGCCCGTCATAATAGCCTGCACCTGGGCCCGTCGTAACTACGCTACGCCACTGAGCTAGGCGGCTAGTTTTGACAGTGGAAAGTGGTGCCAATGATAATAACAATTGCCCAAATAGACAAGGGTATGTAAACCAATCATATATTAATTTCTTTTTTCTTGATTAATGGTCCCTATAGTCCATTCTGCAATGAGTTTACTAGCTATCGCTAGCTAGTATAATCGTATATAGTACTCATCGTTAGCTAGCTAAAAGTTTTGGCGATCATTTGCCAAGGCTAACGGGAGGCTATATATCGATAAATATTAGCTAACTATCCAAGCTGACACCCTATACACTCGACTGGCCCTTTGAAGTTGACTTAACGTTGGCTAATACACGCCAATAACTAGTTAACATTAGCTAGTTATTAGACAGTTTCTAGCTAATTTACCGTGGCATAAATTGCAGGGTTGTGCGCTTTCAGGTGCCTCTTGAGGTTTGTTGTGTTCTTCCCACCTATTTTGAAGCCACATGGAATCTCTACCGTTATTGCGGTGCATTGTGTTTCATTTTCTGTCAAGTTATAATTAAAGAGTGTCCAGATATCTATTCTTCCTTTTCTTCCAGAGTGCTTGAACTTGAGCCATCATCTAATGTTTGTTAGGACGTCTCTTGCATGTCTGGGCATCTCAGGAGTGGAGGAGGGATAGAGAACCGGGCAACATTCAACCAATGATATTAAGGATGTACTGCACTAGGTGCATACAAGTTTAGAGAAAATAATTCATTACATTTGTGATTGTCCGTTAGTCCACCACTAACATTTTCGTCTCGTCTCGTCTCGTCAACGAAAGTAAAAATAGATTTAGTCACAGTTTTTATTTTCAAAGATCTGTTTTCGTCACGTCAACTTCACGTCTAAGTCATGGGAAAAAGGTCGTTAACGCATATTTTTCATCAA
Source organism: Clupea harengus (assembly GCF_900700415.2). Taxonomy (NCBI): domain Eukaryota; kingdom Metazoa; phylum Chordata; class Actinopteri; order Clupeiformes; family Clupeidae; genus Clupea; species Clupea harengus. The sequence continues at coordinate 51,324 of NW_024879863.1, read as the reverse complement.
ACTTTTCGTTAACGAAATGAACACTGATACACACACACACTTAGACACACACACACACTAACACCACACACATTAACACACACACTAACACACACACACACACACACTAACACACACACACACAGACACACACTCACATACACATGCACACACACTAACACCCACACACACACTCACACACACTAACATACACACACACACTCACATTCACATACACTCACACACTAACTAACACATACACATGCACACACACACACTAAAATACCCACCCACACCAAAACAAACACACACTCACATACACATACAATCTGCTTTGTATGGCTAGCATATTATGACCGCCATCTTTATTACAACAATGTTTTCACTCAAAGTCATGATCGAGATACAGTTTAACCAATAGTGTCGCGTGTATGGGGGTGTATAAACAGCTAATTAACCCTTGTATGGTGTTCATTTTTTTGTTACTCAGAAGGTGTTGTGGGTCTGGTGGACCCGCTCGATTTTTGGGTGTTTAATTCAACACAGTGGGATGCAGGGACACATTATAAGAGACTTGAAACCCCGACTTGACACACGTCTGGTCTATCTTACTTGACACTGGAGTGGTCTATCTTACTTGACACTGGAGTGAGTGGTCTATCTTACTTGACACTGGAGTGGACTAAATGTATGACGTGGCTCCTTTTCGTGACTTACACTTTTCCACTGTGCTTAGTTGTTTGTATTGGGATAGTGTGCTGCTCTACCTACATGTGGATAGTTCGTCTGCACGATAGGGCTATCCGGAGACGGTTCTCCCCGGGTTCAGGCAAACTAGACTTCGTCTGCATGAGGCCTTACTTGACACTGGAGTGGTCTGTCTTACTTGACACTGGAGTGGTCTATGGTCAGCCCTCCGCTGGGCGTTGGCGTCATCTGGACGGTTCCCATCTTCATGATTTTCTTACGGGCCACAAACCAGGGAGCGTTAGTGGCGAAGCCAATCAGGTACCAGTTACCAGACATCTGTACAAAAACAACCAATCAGATAGCAGTTACCAGACATCTGTACAAAAACAGCCAATCAGATAGCAGTTACGACATCTGTACAAAAACAACCAATCAGGTACCAGTTACCAGATATCTGTACAAAAACAGCCAATCAGATAGCAGTTACGACATCTGTACAAAAACAACCAATCGGGTAACTTTTACCAAACAGTTGCAAACAGCCCGTTAGGTACATACTAACTCATCATAAGGGGGCATGAACACATGAATACTAAGTGCTACCCTACTGTACTGCCAACAGGGCAGTCATTCATATTAACACTAAGTGTTGAGA
>NW_024879863.1:25000-45000 GCF_900700415.2 Clupea harengus | reverse complement strand
ACTACTCGTGTCTACTATTTATTAATAAAGACTATTTTTATACTTTCACCAAAAACTGGCAATAGTGTTATTGAGTTCCCCTTGCTCTGACATAATTTAGCCCACTTCAAGGGGTGGCGTAGTCGACAGTACCCGAGAGGGTGCTACATATAAAAACATCCCTCAGAAAGTGGCCAATTGTTGCATAGTGTTGCTTTAAACACACAGACACACACACACGCACACGCACACACGCAGACACACACACACACACAGACATTACACCTGCATCACTTACCAGTTCGGCACACACCATTAGCAATTCCTTTGCCTGAGACAGAGAGAGGGAGAGAGAGAGAGAGAGAGAGAGAGAGAAGAGGGAAGAGAGAAGAGAGAGAGGAAAAGAGGGAGAGGGAAGAGAGAGAGAAAGAGAGAGAGAGAGAGAGACCAAAAAAAAATATCTTGACATATAATGGCAGCAAAGATGAACAGACTTGATTTCTGGATAGACTGAGAGAGACAGAGAGAGAGAGAGGCGGAGATAGATATATAGAGAGAGGGAGAGAGACAGAGAGAGAGAGACAGAGAGGGAGAGAGAGAGTAGTGTGTCATGATAGACTGCTACTCACCAACATCCACCACCTTATGCAACCAGTTCATGACTACGGACAGAATGAAGTGACAAACAGTGAAACAGCCAATCACAGCTCACCCTCGCAGTACGGTATGTTTATATATATCTATATCAGACTAAAATAATGACACGATACAGTATGTTTAAATATATTTATATAAGGCTAAAATAATGACACGATACAGTATGTTTATATATATTTATATGACTAAAATAATGACACGGTACGCTATGTTTATATATATTTATATAAGACTAAAATAATGACACGATACAGTATGTTTAACAACATGTTTCATGTTTTCAGGCTTCATTAAAGTAAGTTTGTGAGCAACTGACCTTGAGTCGTTACTGAAGGGGAAAATAAGAATAAAGAATTAGTGTATATTATCACACATGACAGCATTAGTGTATTATTGGTTATATTATTATCACACGTCAGCATTAGTGCATTATTGATTATATTATCACACATTTTGAATGTTAAAACTCACATGATCTCCTCCCCTCTGTGTAAGTCTGCTCTTACCTCGCACATGTTCCCGCACAATGTTGTCCTCTACGATTGTGGCTAAAAAGACAAAGGTTCTTGTGTTTAGTCAGGTCTGGACTGGACACACACACACACACACACACACACACACACACACACACACACACGCCATCAGTGAAGAGTAAAGAATCAGAATCAGATTTTATGAATATGATTCCGCTGATTCTGAGCAACTCCTACGGCAGTACCACATTCAGCCAGCAGGTAGCAGAAAAGAGAGAGGTTCGCTGAATACACACAAACAATGTAAAAGATATGAGAGAAAATAAGCAAGAGAGGGAGAGAGAAACTCACACAGGTCTATGGAGTTCGTCCCTTGGTTCACAGGGTTTAATATTCCAGCTAGGCAAAACACACACACACACAGTCACACAGGGATGAGATGAGTTTAACACACACACACACACACACACACACACACAGACACACACACACACACACACACTCACACACAGGGATGAGATGAGTGAACATGAACAGATTTTAAATGATTGATATATGGAGCTAAAAATGGAGTGACAGGACTAATACATTTACTGACAGATGTTCATAACAGAAACACACACACACACACACACACAAACAAACACACGTACACACACACACATGCACACATACACACACACACACACGTACACACACACGTACACACACACACACACACGTTCACACACACACACACACACACACACATAGTAACGCTGGGGCAGCGTGGGCCATTGCCCCACCGGAAAGGGAGGGACAGCGGAGAGCAGCATTTCACAGAGCAAGCACACAGACAGAAAAACACACAAATCAAATTACTCCAAAACAAGACTATAATGCTTGTGAGTCAAGTTTATTCACACACATATTCACGCTACTTTGCATAAAAATATATATATTTGTATTTTGCCGCGAAGTACGAATGTATTGAGCTTTCTGCACAACAGCGTCATCTGGATCTGGTGGGGCAGTACCCCACCTGCCCCTAATGTAGAAACGCCACTGCACACACACGTACACACGAACACACACACACACACGTACACACACACACACACTCACACACACACACACACACACACACACACACACACACACACACACACACACACACACACACACGTACACACACACCCACACTTACACACACACACATACACACACGCACACACACGTACACATACACACACACATAGACACACACACACGCACGCACACAGACACACACAGACACGCACGCACGCGCGCACACACACACGTACACACCTGGCATGTTACTTCCTCTTCCCTTCTTTTTTGCTCGGCTTCCCTTTCGTTTGGCATCTGAGAAAACAGAGTGACAGAAAAAGGTGGACAGATATACAGACAGACAGTTATACAGACAGACAGAGAGACAGACAGACAGTTATACAGACAGACTGTCAGTAGTCCTGTATAACCCACTGTTGCACTCACGTGAATCCTGAAGAAACAGTAAGATGAGCAGCAGCACTAAAATGAGTCTCATCTCTTCTCTTCTCTTCTCTCTCTTCTCTCTTCCCTCTTCTCTCTCTTCCCTCTCCTCTCTCTTCCCTCTCTCTTCTCTCCCTTCTCTCTCCTCTCTCTCCTCTCTCTTCTCTCTTCTCTCTCTTCTCTCTTTTTACTCTCCTCTCTCTTCTCTCTCTTCTCTCTTCCCTCTCTGTGACTCATACAGATGTCCCTAGGCGTGGAGATATAAACAGAGCTCTCCCTCCCTCTTTCTCTCTTCTCTCTCTTCTTTCTTCTCTCTCTCCCTCTCTCTCTCTCTCTTCTCTTTCCCCTCCCTCTCTCTACCTCTCTCTCTCTTCTCTCTCTAACCCAGAGCTCTCCCTCCCTCTAATAAATATGTGTCTGGGTTCTAATGAATGTGTATCTGTGCTCTAACCCTATTCTTTAACTCCCTCTGTCTCATTGTGTGTGTGTGTGTGTGTGTGTGTGTGTGTGTGTGTGTGTATTAGTGTTCTGACTAATGAATGTTTTTCTGGGACAGAGGTTCTAACCCTATTCTTTACCTTTCTCTGTCTTAAACCCCTGATTCCAGCACACCCACCCATTTCAGAGGCTGTAGCCTGTAAAGTGACATTTAGTTCTGGTGGGGGGAAAGGAAGGAGAGAGATACTCAAAAAGTCATGAGATATATGTGTGTGTGTGTGTGTGTGTGTGTGTGTGTGTGACCCCCACCTGACTTGGACTCTTATCCCGCCCTGTGACGGACCGAGCCTCGGTTGCCGTCAACATGTGTGGGTTTGGCCCGAAAAGCTCAGAGACAGAGTGAGGGTTTAACTTTAAGGTTTATTACGCTTCCAATATTCTGGAGAACTGCTAAGCCTCTCAATAGGCAGAGGACAAAAAGCAGCAGTCTCCAGGAATATCACCTGCTCAGCCTCTAAATGGGGTAGAGGACAACATGCAGCAGTACAATCAAAAGGTTCACATAAATGCACATACCTGACAAGACTTGACTAACCGAACTAGACAGAACAATGAACATATATACACCTGGCGGCCAGCACCATTTTCACACACGGGGGGTAGACACAAAGACAAGACAGACTCCGAGACACGAACATAGCATTTCCTCACAATCATAAAACAAAGAGATAACTATGTAATAAATAATGTCTGAAAGGTTTGTAAAACCAACCCCTTTATCCGGGTGGGCCTGGCCCAGACCATTTTTTGTGTCCCCTCTGCCGTCTAGGCAATTAGCAGTCTCCATGAGGTGGATCCAATTTGTAATCAGTGGTATGAGTGTTTGTGTGTGCGTGTGTGTGCAAACCATGTCTGTTTGGGTCGCTAGTGGTTGCAAAAGATGGGGGCAGAAAGGGTGCAGTTCATGTGCGGTCCCACACGACCGTCCACAACGCCCCCACGCCTTAAGTCTGTGTTACATTAACACACATGACATTAACATTACATTGCAACATGCACTCTCCAGTGAGGCTCCTTCCAGTTTCTGGATCTGGATGTCTCTCTGCTTCACTGTCTCAATCAGGTAGCTGTAGGGCTGCTGGGCCTGCTGGAGAAGCTGATTGGCTGCCTCCAGCTCTTTTGACATCTTTGCCAGTCTGGGTGCTCTGCTTTTCCAGGTATCTCCGTAGGTGTGTGTTCTGTTTCTCCAGCTGCAGGACCCTCCTAGCAAGGTGAACACTCTGCTTGAGTCGCCGTTTGGCGGTGGTGGCACATTAGCGCCGTAGCACCTCTCAGCCTCCTTCTCGCTGGCATCTCTGCAGCTTGCATGGTGACGTCGTCCAGCTCCTGCTCCAGCCTCTCGTAGGTCTCCAGTTTGACCTGCTGCTCGCTGCCCTGAGCCTGGAGCTCCACCACACGCTTCTCTGAAGACGACTGCAGCTCATAAAACTCCTTAAGTCAGAACCTTTCTTCTGTGTTTCTCACACTCCATCTGACACAGGCTGAGGGAGCGGGCCGTCTCCCTCCTGCACCATCTGAGCGCGCTCAGACTCAAAGTCTTCAGCTTTAGCTGGCTTGACAGCTCTGGCCACACGACTGTCTGATCCACCTGGAGCTGCCTCAGCTGGTCAGCAGCTGGTGTGTTTGGCCTGCATCTCCTTCTCAGCGTTCACAGCCCTCTCCTTCTCCAGCACAGCACTGTCCCTCATCTTCCACAAACTCCGGTTCTCCCGCTCATACATCTCCTTAGAGGCGCGCTGCAGACTCTCCATCTCCTGGTCGGTCTTCAGGCGGATGTGCTCCAGCTCATCCCGCAGCTTACTCTCATACTCAAGTCTATGAAGTGGTCTCTGGATGAGGTATCTGTCGTAGGCCTCATCGCGTGCTCGCTTGTGCATCCTCCATGCTGCGAGTGCAGGCGCTCCAGGCGTCCTCGCGCGTGGGCACAGCGCACGTTCCAGCTCCATGTTCTGCCTTGTTCAGATACTCCTTGTCTTCTCGTCAGTGTTCTTCTTGGCGTTTCCTAACACCCTTCTTATACCTCTGCTCGGCATTGGTGTCTTTGTCCACATCCCCCTCTTCAGCGAGGTCGTCGTGGGCATCACCGGTTTGTCATCTACCTCTGCTGTCGAAAGTCGTCTTCCCCAGACTCTTCCTTAGCCTTCACCATACCAGCTTCCTTTGCTGGCGCTGCAGGGGTGGCATTTGGCTGGAGCTGCCTGTTTAGGCGGAGGGACTTCTTCCTCTGACTCATCATGGTCAAGTTCACCACCTTCTTCGTTCATGGCAGTAAGCATTTGAGTTACCTTCGGTCCCTCGGGCCCTCTGGGTCAGCTTCTTCCACGACCTCCTCTAAGTCCACATCAACGAATTCGGCCCGATGCCTGTCTGCAGAGCTCCAGCAGGGCTCCCTGCAGTGTCCGCTGCCGCCTGCAAGATGGTGGCCACACCTCCTCCATCGCCGGATCCACAGTCCACATCTTCTCACTTTTTTTTTTTAAGATTTATTTTGGGCTTTTGTGCCTTTAATCGATAGTGCAGTGTAAGAGTGGACAGGAAATGAGAGGGAGAAGAGGTGGGGAGTGGGACAGGAGAAATGACATCGGGCCGGATTCGAACCCGTGTCCTACCATGGGCGTCAAGCCCAAAATGTGGTCGGGGCTACTGCTTGCGCCACAGTGCCCCCACATCTTCTCTCATTCAGGCTGGGTCAATGTGCCCGCATTGAGTCCACCATACAGTGGGTACGGAAAGTAATTCAGACCCCTTTACATTTTCAACTCTTTGTTTCATTGCAGCCATTTGCTCAAATCGAAAAAGTTCTTTTTTTCTCACATATGTACACTCAGCAACCCATCTTGACAGAAAAAAAACAGAAATTTAGACATTTTTGCAAATGTATTAAAATAAAAACTGAAATATCACATGGTCATAAGTATCAGACCCTACGTGGCAGCCCAGCTCTCAGAGGACGCATCAAGGGAATTCCTCAAAGGCAGGTTCTTTATTAAGTCTTGAAATCACCAACAAAGGTACTGAAACATACGTAACAGGACACGGGGTCAACCCTCCGGCTTTTTTGCACCTAGAGCCACCCCTACACTAAACACACACACACACTAAACACACACAGGACACTAAACACACAGTGTAGAGCAACTAAAACACACACACAAACACACACACACACTAAACACACAGTAGAGCACTAAACACACAGTAGAGCACTAAACACACACACAAACACACACACACACACTAAACACACAGTAGAGCACTAAACACACACACACACACACACACTAAACACACAGTAGCATGTAGATGGTGGGGTCCAGGGACAACAGATCATTAAAGATGAAGGCATGGTAATGATAACCTAACAGCCAGACACACCACACACACACACCACAGTAGATCAGCACAACACACACACACTAAACACACCAGTAAGAGCACACACACACACACACACACAGTAGAGCACCCTACACTAAACACACACACACACACACACACACAACACAGTAGGCACCCCTACACTAAACACACACACACACACTGCTGGTGATTACGCTCCAGTCTCTGCTGCTGTCAGGTGTGGAGGTGTCTGTGGCTGCAGTCAGTACCGGGCCCTTCCTGTCAGGGGTGGAAGAGCCACCATAGGAAACGCCACCCAGCTCAGCCACCAGAGGGCAGTAGAGAGCCACCAGTCACAGACACACCCAACAGCCTGGAGACAAACAGACGACAAACAGACAGAGAAGACACACAGACACACACACACACACTTACACAAACACACACACACTTACACAAACATAGACATAGAAGCTATGTACAGCCTCCCCTACCCACTGTTTGCAAGTTGCTATGGCGACATCCCAAACCATCAAACACAGAGTGCCAGTGGCCCCGTGATTCACACACACTTTTAATCATGGGACACACATGAGTTTTTCATCAACCGTGATTTTATTTCATTTAAAAAAAAACGTGTGTGTGGTGTGTTAGAAGTAGCTGATGGGGTCCTGGTGTGCCTTGGCGGTCTGGATGTGGTGTGTGTGTGTGTGCGTGCGTGTGTTACAAGTAGCTGATGGGGTCCTGGTGTGCCTTGGCGGTCTGGATGTGTGTGTGTGTGTGCGTGTGTGTTAGAAGTAGCTGATGGGGTCCTGGTGTGCCTTGGCGGTCTGGATGCTGTGCAGCTCTTTCTTCAGGCCGGCGTGAGGAAGACTCTGGAACACTCGCATGTGGATGTGATCGTCCCGCCAACGTGCACCTGGGGGGGTAAAGAGAGAGAGGAATGATGGTGGTTTATTGGCCTGCTGGTGAACACACACTCACACACTCACTCACTCACTCACTCACTCACTCACTCACTCACTCACAGACAGGTGTAAAAAGAGAGAGGAATGATGGTGGTTTATTGGCCTGCTGGTGAATACACACACACGCGCAATAATGCGCCTGCGCTCACTACCACACACTCTCTCTCTCTCTCACTGAGTGAGGTGTGTGTGTATGTCATATCTATACACTCACACATGAACCATCTTGATAACCCAACCATAAATATGGGCAGCTCCAGAGCAAGAAGGACAAGGACACACACACACACACACACACACACACACACACACTTGATGAAGAAGTTGGTACCAGCCACCACTTGGGATGTGTACTGCTTGGCTGTAAAGACATCATACTTCTGTCCAGCTTTCTCTTCAGCATGAGGTTTCATCTGCCAGAGTCAAACAAGAGATGGAGAGACAGAGAGGGAGAGAGAGAGAGAGAAAATACACAATGATGAGAGGAGAGAGAGAGAATACACAATGATGAGAGAGAGTCTGATAAGAGGAAATGAAAAGAACTGATTGAAGCAAAAGCATCACTTCTACTCTCGGTCACAAGGCGTTGGGTGAGTGTGTGTGTGTGTGTGTGTATGCAAGGCGTTGGGTGTGTGAGGATGTATACCGCAGATGGCAGGTCTACATGTATGGGGAGTGTATGTGTGTGTATGTATTCATGAAACTCTTGAACAAACTCACACCCCATTCTTTGATACCTGTAACCATCTTGCCCACACACGCTGCATGTATGTGTATGTGTGTGTGTGTGTGTGTGTGTGTGTGTGGAAGACAAGTGCCTCTAAAAACAGGAGGTTGGTGTGTTGACAGATAAGGGGAAAGGACACACACACACACACACACACACACACAACACACACACACACACACACACACACACACACACACACCTTAAGCTAAAATGTGGAGCAGAATAATCTCTTGAGCTCTATGATTCATGATGATGAAACAGAGACTGTGTGTGTGTGTGTGTGTGTGTGCGTGTGTGTGTGTGTGTGTGAGAGAGAGAGAGAGAGACAGGCAGCACATTACTGAATCATTTTTGCTGAATCGATCAATAAGTCAAATGCAAATCAGTCAAATATATCAGACTTGCAGAACCTAAGAAATGGGGAACTGTCTTGTCCATTCCGCCTGGACCATGGAATCAATGTTAGTCGACCTGCTGACTGGTTCATCAAGATGCTGCCAATCAATTAATCTTTATTTTGTAGTTATTCGCTTATTCGGGACATTCTTCGTCGAGTTGATCCTGCCTTTAGACCGCAAAGGGACGTTTCCTGATATTCTGTTTCATTGAACATGGTCAAAACGTCATGTTCTTTTTCTCGCTGAAAACTCTTACAAACAACAAAACAAAACGTTGAACAAAGTAACTAGTTTCTCTATCATCCCGACCCTCGATCTATGTTTATTTAGTATCTATTTTAGCGCGTATTATGTGAATTATTATAAGCCTATAAAGCCACAGAACGCAAGCGAATACAGAAAGAATGCTGCGCAGAGCCGAACTTCGCCATTCAGTTCAAGAGAGGCACACACACACACACACACACACACTCACCTCGTCACAGATCGCCTGGATCTCCGGAGTGGCTTCTTTCGCCTCGCTGGTTCCCCCGCACATCATAGGCATTTTCGGGCAAATGTACGTGATTTCAAGGCTAAAGAATCAACAAATACTGTAAACGGAACAGAGTGGTGACAACCAAATGTCCGCTTCCGTGTTTATGTACGCTCCAAAATGCATGTGACCGTGAGTCATTGGTTCAGACGATACCATTATATCAGAGGTACAGCTGTGTTGGACGGAAAATTGGTGATTTTCCTGTACAACGTTTCTAAATCTCCAAAACCAAAATCAAGATTTCATGTTGATGTTATGGAAGGGTTTTTTATTCCAATGATGTATTATACGTGGTGATAAGAGTACACAACCATTTTTATTGAAACTGAACATCCCTCCCAAAGGAATAGTAGATCTAACCACAGGCGTGGATGACGATCAATCCACGGCCTGAATAGTACTGTAATCCCGCCCATTTTAGATAGATAGATAGATGGATACTTTATTAATCCCGAGGGAAATTTAGGTCATCGAGTAGCTTATACACTTAACTTAACTCACAAACATACATACACAAATCACAGTAGAATCACAGTAAAACAATACACATAGGGAGAACATGTTCACAGGGAGTAGGGTGTATACAGATATTATACAGATATTACAGTGTGCATTGATTGTGTCAGTGTTGATGTCCACGAGGAAAGTAGTGCAAAGAGTGCAGGGAGATAGTGTTCATGTGCTTGTGTGGATAGTGCAAAGATAGAGTACTTGTGCTTGTGTGTGTGAGGATAGTGCAAAGTGATATAAATAGTACAGTCTGTGCAATGGGCTAGTATAGCCAGTAAAAAGAGTAAAAAGATGGACAGTGGGATGGAAAAATAAAGAGCTGAGAAGAGGAGGGGAGACTGAGGTAGACTCATGCAGAGAAGTCCATCTCCCTCCCCCTCCCCTTCTGCGTGGCGTTGTAAAGTTGTATTGCCCTGGGGACAAAGGACTTTCTCAGCCTGTCCGATGAGCATGACAGTGACAGGAGTCTGCCACTGAAAATGCTCCTCTGTCCGTTAAGAGTACTGTGTAGTGGGTGGTGGTCATTGTCCAAGATGGTCAGCAGCCTACTCAATGTCCTTTTTAAGAATGCTTCTAGTAGCAGATTGATGCATGGAAAGGCCAGTTGATCTATGTCGCCCATTCCATACTCAGGCCATTCAGCGTGCTTTACATAAATAAAGAAAATGGAATATCCAGGATATATATAAACATAGTCCTTAAGAGTGAAAAACAATAAAAAAATATAATTTTAAGAAAGTACATAAAGTAGAATAAACACATAGTGGAAGTAGCCCCTGCTATGTGTTTATCTATTTCGGAACACTGACTTAGCCCAGCCGGGAGGGACAAGAGGTCTACTTCCAGAGTTAAAGTGCAGTGAGACAGAATTAAAGTGCAGTAAGACAGAATTAAAGTGCAGTGAGACAGAATTAAAGTGCAGTGAGACAGTTGAAGTTAAAGTGCAGTAAGACAGAATTAAAGTGCAGTAAGACAGAATTAAAGTGCAGTGAGACAGAATTAAAGTGCAGTGAGACAGAATTAAAGTGCAATGAGACAGAGTTAAAGTGCAGTGAGACAGAATTAAAGTGCAGTGAGACAGAATTAAAGTGCAGTGAGACAGTTGAAGTTAAAGTGCAGTAAGACAGAGTTAAAGTGCAGTGAGACAGAATTAAAGTGCAGTGAGACAGTTGAAGTTAAAGTGCAGTAAGACAGATTTAAAGTGCAGTAAGACAGAATTAAAGTGCAGTAAGACAGAATTAAAGTGCAGTAAGACAGATTTCACACACACACACACACACACACACACACACACACACACGCAGACAGTTAAAGTGCAGTAAGACAGAATTAAAGTGCAGTGAGACAGAATTAAAGTGCAGTAAGACAGATTTAAAGTGCAGTAAGACAGTTAAAGTGCAGTGAGACAGAATTAAAGTGCAGTAAAACAGATTTAAAGTGCAGCAGTTAGACATATTTAAAGTGCAGTAAGACTAAGAGTAAGAATAGAGACTCATTTTGGGAGCTCATAGGAAAAGAGAAATGTTTTTAACATGGTTTTAAAATAGCTACATTTGGGGCACATTTAAGAGATTCTGGAGGTTTGTTCCTGTTGGATGCAGTTTAGCAGTTTAGCTGCACACACACACACACACACACACACACACACACACACACACACACACACACACACACACACACACATGTTCACCGTGTTTAGTTTGGACTCTGGGTTTCACTAGCTGACCTGAGTCCATGGATCTAAGAGCCTTTGTCTCGTTATATTCTTTAAACAAATCAGATGTGTATTTTGGGCCTAAACCATTCAGAGATTCATAGACTAGTAGCTACACAGCAACAATCCATTCTATTACTAGCTGAGAGCCAGTGGTAAGATGTTAGAACTGGAGTAATGTGCTCTCTTCTCTTGGACCTGGAGACTCTGTCCAGCTTTCTCTTCAGCATGAGGCTTCATCTGCCAGAGTCAAACAAGAGGTGGAGAGACAGAGAGCGAGAGAGAGAGAGAGAGAGGGGGGGGGGGGGGAGAGAGAGAGAGAGAGAGAATACACAATGATGAGAGGAGAGAGAGAGAATACACAATGATGAGAGAGAGAGATAGAAGAAAATGAAAATAACTGATTGAGCAAAAAGCATCACTTCTACTCTCTGTCACAAGGCGTTGGGTGTGTGTGTGTTTGTGTGTGTGTGTGCAAGGCGGGTGGGTGTGTGTGTGTGTGCAAGGCGTTGGGTGTGTGAGGGTGCATACCGCAGGTCTACATGTATGGGGAGTGTATGTGTGTGTATATCCATGAAACTCTTGAACAAAATCCCACCCCATTCTTTGGATACCTGTAACCATCTTGCCCACACACACCGCTGGTCTATGTGTGTGTGTATGTGTGTGTGTGTGTGTGTGTGTGTGTGTGTGTGTGTGTGTGTGTGTGTGATTCCACTGAAAAGACAAGTGCCTCTAAAAACAGTAGGTTGGTGTGTTGACATATAAGGGGAAAGGACACACACACACCTTAAGCTAGAATGTGGAGCAGAATAATCTCTTGAGCTCTATGATTCATTATAAGCAAGACAGGTAGACAAACAGAGAGTATGTGTGTGTGTGTGTGTGTGTGTTTGTGTGAGAGAGAGAGACAGGCAGCACATTACTGAATCATTCTTGCTGAATCGATCAATCAGTCACATGCAAATCAGTCAAATATATCAGACTTGCAGAACCTAAGAAATGGGGAACTGTCTTGTCCATTCCGCCTGGACCATGGAATCAATGTTAGTCGACCTGCTGACTGGTTTATCAAGATGCTGCCAATCGATTAAACACATTTTGTAGTTATTCGCTTATTCAGGAAAAGGTGATAGAGATAAGAACACCAGCAGGGGGTGGGAACGTGGAACCACATGGAACAATGCAGTTCTTGAATGTGGTTAGAGGCACAATGAAACAGCCACGGGCCCACACCTAATGAGGAATATCAACTAGAAAGGCCATCTATGTTTTTACCATTCAAAGATTCACGTCCGGCCATACAATCTGCAGGTTTCACTGTTATGTTAATAAACATGAATATGAGTTTAAAAAAATCATACTAGAGATATTATTCCACATCATTATAAAATTATTTTAGTTTTATTTTTAACAAAGTGAGGGGGTGCAGTGAATACAGTGGGGGCACTAACGTGTGATCTAGAGTTCTAGAGTTCTACATGTGGTCTGTGCCACAGTGAGTAGACTTCTAGAGTTCTACATGTGGTCTGTGCCACAGTGAGTAGAGTTCTAGAGTTCTACATGTGGTCTGTGCAAAAGAGACGATCTGACTCCATATTCTCTGATTATGTGTTATGTTGTTTCTCACTTCTGCTTCTCCCTCTCACGACACTGTGTGTCTGTGTGTCTGTGTGTCTGTGTGTCTGTGTGTGTGTGTGTCTGTGTGTGTGTGTGTGTGTGTGTGTGTCTGTGTGTGTCTGTGTGTGTGTGTGTGTGTGTGTGTGTTTGTGTGTCTGTGTCTGTGTTTGTGTGTGTGTGTGTGTGTGTGTGTGTCTGTGTCTGTGTTTGTGTGTGTGTGAGTGTGTGTGCGTGTGCATGTGCATCTATGTGTGTGTGTGTGAGTGGGGTGCGTGTGCATCTGTGTGTGTGTGTGTGTGTGTGTGTGTGTGTGTGTGTGTGTGTGTGGTGTGCGTGTGCATCTCTGTGTGTGTGTGTGTGTGTGTGTGTGTGAGTTTCACTCTTGTGATTTTGATGACACATGTGTTAGGTTAGTATAAGGCATGTGACTCAGGGCTTTGTGCACCCCCCCCCGCCCACAAACACACACACACACACACACACACACACACACTCCTTTGAGTAAATTCAGAGTGGACACTGATGAGTAAGAGATCAGCTACTCAACAAACATTCATGGACACACACACACACACAAACACACACTCACACATATACACTGCTGTTTGCATTTACATTTACATTTAGTCATTTAGCAGACGCTTTTGTCCAAAGCGACGTACAAGGGAGAGAATATTCAAGCTACGAGCAATGGTGTTGTTGTGTAAGCTAAGTCAAGTCAAGTCAAAGTGTTTATTGTCACATGACCAAATTGCTTCAGTGCAGCGAAATTCTTAAGACTTGGCAGGCAACATCTACGCAGTAGACGGCATACAAGATACAAAAATAACATATAACAAAAATAACATATAACATTATAACATATAACAAGTAACAACAATTTAAAAATAAAAGAAGGGCTAGCAGCAGTTTACAGGGTGAAGGAGTGAGGAATATTAAATTAAATTAAATAATATGCATATATATGTAGTAAGTGTAGTTGTATGAGTGGGAGAGCAGAAAGTAAATGGTGTTGACTACTGTTCAGTGGGTCAGTGTTGCTGATTATATATTAACATACTAAAAGGACAAGACTGTGTGTGAACATACTAAAAGGACAGGACTGTGTGTGTGTGTGTGTGTGTGTGTGTGTGTGTGTGTGTGTGTGTGTGTGCGTGTGCGTGTGCGTGTGTGTGTGTGTGTGTGTGTGTGAAGATACTAAAAGGACAGGACTGTGTGTGAACATACTAAAAGGACAGCTAGAGGAAAGTTTTGCTGAGAATTAGAATTGAGGACAAACTTTTAAACATCATTTATTCATTTCCCTTCTGCTCACACAGCCCACACTCCTATGTCTCTCACTTCTGTGCGTGTGCGTGAGCGTGTGCGTGTGTGTGTGTGCGAATCCCTATCCGTCCAAGGCTTGGTCTCCCCCTGCTGGTTGTACTCGCGTATTGCACTATGTCTTCAATATAGAAGCCTCTCGCTGAAACTACATGTTTAAATACCGGTATGCACCTTTGTTTTACGTGACAACACAAACATTTTCTCTGTGTATGTTTGGTACTCGTGATCTGTTGAAACTCCCTGTACCTTTTTGTCCAGAATCACCCACAAGCTTGTCACTGATGTTTGTGGGCTATGTGTTTATCTGGCTGTATTTACGAGGCCATTTTTTTTTTTACATTTTTAACGAACAACACGTCCGTCAGTCAAACTATGAGTGGGAGATTCACGGAGACAACCTGTGGAAGGAGTAGCTTTGTTTACGACTCGTCTTATTCGCTGTAATGAAAAAGACTACAATACTGGGCTAAGGACAAGGCGAGTACCATCACAGACTTTGGTGTGTGTGATTATTTATTTATTTGAGTGTGTGTATGTTTGTGTCTATGAAAGTCACCGATTCATGCCATCATGCACGTAGCGGGAAGCCTGATGACGGAATGACGCAAGGGGCTGTTCATTCTTGGGCGGTATTGATAGGAGAGTTTGAGAGAGTCCAGTCCAGATCGGTCCCAGGCTTTGGTTGAAAGAAGTGAAGTATCTTAACTTTAGATGTTACAATGACAATCACCGTATGCTTACTGCTGACCTTATTAATCTTTACGACCCAAAATGGCGTCAACAGTAAACATGAGCAGGGAGGTGAGTTCTGTGACGCGAAACCGCAAAGTTTATGTCAAGGGGACTCCGACTTGAAAACATCTTCCACAGGTAGGCCCTGAACGAACTTTTTAAGTGGTGTTTTGTCAGGAGAAGGTAGTGCAGTTAATTACAAGGCACGGAGAGCCAGGCTAGTGAAAATGTCATGTTTTAATTTGATAGAAACCAGGCATTAAATAACAAAATAGATATTCCCAAATAATTGTCTACATGGTTCTGTTGGGCAGTGGCGGTTGTACACGGAGGCCTGGGGTGTGTCTAACCCTAAAGGCCCATTTAAGCGCCGCCATATTTGTGTCCAACACGGACACAGTAGTCTAGCTGTGCGTCGGTCACAACCCACAGAAAGTTCAAATGCCCGGAATATGTTGTGCTGTTGGATGCGACAACTGTCGCCAAAGAAACCCAAATATACAATTTCGTTCTATTCCAAAAGATTTAGGGAATGACTGACCTGTTAAGTAAAATGCAGCACGTTGATACAATCGTGAATAATGACTGTCTTATTAAAGCTAAACTCTCCTGAGCAAGCTAGAGTGCTAATAGCTAGCGAGCTGTTTTGCCATTTACTAGAGGCTTTAGCTACAACTCGTTAGCCCATATTGGCACTCTTAACCACCACTTAAATAACACGGTTGATAATCGCTGTTTGAATTACTTACATGACCTGTGATCACATACATATTTTTTGTCTCCAGATGCCATATCTTGGTGTCGTTCACTCATCCTGCAACTGCATATTGATAGGCATTTGTACTCTTGAAATCTCCGGTGTATGGGGATGGATTATGTACAACAGGGGTTTTCAACTGGTTTTGTCCCAGGGACCACCATTCTGACAAGAAAGTAATCCGCGGCCCACTAATGTGCCAGTGATTCCCAAAATATTTTACAGTCCCATACCCTTATTTTTCATGTTTGTAAGCGCCGCCACGCCCCCTCCCCCGCACACATATTCTGCCTATAACGCTCATAGACATATATGATAACATATGTCAAATGATCAGGGTACGTCACTAACCACCGCTGCCACGCCCCCCCCCCCCCCCCCCCCGCGCTATTCTGCCTATAGCACTTGTCAGTGTAATTTATTCGCTGAATATGGGTCTGCATCAGTATTGTGGGCAATGCGACTTGGCTATTCAGAATATTTGGATTGACATAAATATCGGTGCCGATACTTCGTTAAAATACTCGTACTCGTACTCGTTTGTGAATTGACCGATCGCCAGGGCCCCGCCCCCTTAGTTACTGTTGCTATGTCCGACACAATTCCCGGAACTGTCAAGCCAAAAGCCATGGCGAGTACGGGGACAAGCGCTATAGCTGTCAGTGTGAGTGATGATTTTTGGAGTAATACCTCCACGATATCCTCCAGATCAAGGCTAAAGGGACTGCAATATGCAGTGGAAGGATATACCCAAAATATTAAGATCAACAACGAAGTGGACACAACAATAATCGAAGCAAATGCATACAGGTCTCAATAAAAAAAATGAGAAACCCCACGACCTCTTCATTAAATACAAACAGCACAGCCTTGTAGACTAGTCATGTTATTTCACCACTGGGTAAGATCTGTATATAATATTTCAAGCTAGCTAATAACCTACAACGATTCTTTATTCTTATTATTTATTCCGTCTCTGGCGAGAGACTCTGGAGGTAGCTAGCTAGGATGGTGACAATCTAGAGAACAGTACAGTAACGTGCCAGTGTGGATAGCTGCTAGTAACGTTATTGTTCAAGGGATGTGTGTGCATGTTGCTGAAAGTATTTACAGTCACTGTAGTGATAACTTGCTTGTAAAATGATGATCCTGATGTAATGCTATGGCTTTGTATCAGATCGCCAGGTTATTGCTCTCAGGTTGTGCCTTATGCATACCTTGGGATACTCAGGAGTAGGTTGCCCATTCACAAAATGCTACAAAGATTAAAATAAAAAAAACTTCATAATGGCCTTTTGTTCAACATTGATACAGTATGTTAAGCTCGAGCTAGTCTCTCCAACTATAGTGTTAATGTTAAAATCAAAAATGTTAATGTTACCGTCTGTAAAATTGCAAGCTGAGCTATCCTAGCTAGCGATGTTAATGCTACGTCTGTAAAGTTGCACGCTGAGCTATCCTAGCTAGCGATAGCAAACGCCAGCAGCATAAATACAAAGTGTTAGATAAAAGTTCTGTTCAATGTTGTATAAAGCATAAATACAAAGTGTTCGTTAAAAGTTCTGTTCAATGCTGGCGTTTGCTATCGCTAGCTAGGATAGATCAGCGTGCAATTTTACAGACGGTAACATTAACATTTTGATTTTAACATTAACACTTTAGTTGGAGAGACTAGTTATGTACGTGTAGTGGTAATAATACAAGTTGTCATGAACCATAACTGTTTGGGGATGTTCTCTCAACTAGATAGTTAGTTATCATACCTAGCGATAGCGTAGTTCGCTAGATAGATAGCTATCTGCAAGCAGCTTCATTTACTTTGGAGCAGACATATGTGTGTTTTTCGGTATATTGAGTTGGGAGTGGGGTCTCCCACACTGTTTAATCCACCACCGGCACCTTTCCTCCTGTGTTTTGGGCTTTGGAAATGCGGGGGGAAAACGACGCATCCCTCTAATCTCTGTATCAGAGCTACAAGTCCCGTAGTCACACTGTTTCACCATGCTGCTCAGACCTCAAAGTTGTCGGACCTTTTTCTCTTAGTAGCGGTTGCTAAGGTATGATTGGATGAGGGCCGTTCTAGGGAGGAGTTTCGCGATCGGTCAATTGCCGATACCAAGCACCGATACCACTCGTCAGTATTTCACTGCATCAAACTGGCCGGTCTATGCTGACACAAAATGTGATGTATTGTCCTACCTGTCCTACCACTCTCTGCCAGACTAGTAAGTAGCTTATTTGCCGTCTTGTGTTGCATTTGCTTGATGTTTGACTGTGTTAGGAAAGTTTGTCATAGTGTCAAAGTATTTCAGTATACAGGTTTCGCTAAATTTAGCTGCTAGCATCTCGTTAGCGATTAGCAATTTCGTTGTGCTGCCTTAACGGCGATTTGGGCTCATTTTAAGATAAATGACGACGACAGGAGTAGGGCACAGTGTAAGATCTGCACTGCTACGATGTCTAGGGGCGGAAAGGAAAGTACTTTGTTTAACACAAGCAATTTGATTAAACATCTGAAGACACACCATAGTGCTAAGTACACCGAGTTCACTGATGCTATCGGCGCAAGACGAAGCAACCAATCTTAACTGACGTCTTGCAAAAGAAAAAAACGCGCACGCACACACAGAGAGAGAGGTAGAGAGAAAGACTGTGCCACATAGGTTAAGTGATTGATTGTGTACTTGAGCAGGAGATTCTTCTGATTCTTTTGTAACTGAAATGTGCTCTTGTGCTAATCCAGTAATAGTTCTGTTCACTTTTTGTTAAGCAGACTGTGTTGTTAACTATGCAGCAAATTGAATTGCCTTCATCTGGTTATATTTGCATTTTGTCTAATGTGATGATATTGTCTGTTTGAAGGCTTTTTTTGTGTGTTAAAACCAGAAAGCTCTATTTATTTTTGGCTTGGGATAGCCTTCTGTTAATTTTGTACTATAGGCTTGACATAATCTGGAGAGATAAAAATAAAATCTGCCTCCAAATTAATTGCACTTTTAAATTGCACTTTCATGGAGACCAAATCTAAGAAGTATCAGTATCGGTACTCGGTATCGGCAAGTACACAAATAAAAATACTCGTACTCGTATCGGTTTGTAAAAAAGTGGTATCGGTGCATCCCTAGTCTACGGGCCAAGGTATATGTATACAAATAAAAAAAGTCAATGGTGAACTGATCAACATAGGCTCATGTCGCGGACCCCCTGCAATGCCGTTGCGGAAGCTTTTGATTCTAACATTAGCTCTAACCCTTACACACATGCGGGACACATAGAACATGCAGCAAGCACATTTGCCTTCAAGCACCCTAGACTGCCTTTTAAGATCATAGTTTCAGACTTTCCTGTGGGAAACTCTGTTGATGCATCTGAAGGCAATGAGATTAAAATAATTTGAAATGATCATAACCATCTAACATTGCATATGCTTCTAAAATATGTACAACTTCACATCACAAATGTGTATGTTGAATACATAACACATTGATTAGGAATAGAAACCTAACACATTTTTAATATCAAATGATATAGTTTGATGGGCCTATAATCTACAGTCGTGCAGGTAATAATTTTTCATTGTACTGAGCAGAAAGCATTGCTGTTTTAGAAAGATACTCTCCCATCATTGAAGGAAAAGACATCCCGTCCCTGGGTGGGCTTGAAACGCCAACCTTTCTTTTAACAGCCGAACGCGCTAACCAATTGCGCCACAGAGACAGATGCCCCAGGTTGAAGACTGTGTTTAACTGAACCTCAAGGCGATGCGATATAGACTCCAAACTGTTTGTCGTTTGGAGTATGATATGCTGTTGCGAAAATGTTTTCCAGTTGGGTGTGTTCATGACGCAGACGTTTCTAGAACGATTGACCGGTCATCAACCGATCACACTGCTATGAATTGGTAACTGCTGTGTAACTTTGTTAGTGAGCTGTTTACCTTGTGGGTATTTTCATCCCTTACATATAAAGTGCAAACTTATTTTTCAGTTAAAATATATATATATATATATATATTACATTGTACAGTGTCATTTTCTCAGTAACTTAAAAAAAAATCCAATCAACAAAAAAAGCCAAATTTACTTTTATGTAGAAATAGAACCATGTATAGAGTTTTTTTCAATCTGGCTCTCATTGAATATTAGCTAGCTAATGATTTGATTGGCTAGTGCAGGGGTTTTCAACTGGTTTTGTCAGGCAATGCGACTTGGCTATTCAGAGTATTTAGATTGACATAAATATGTCTACGGGCCCAGGTATATGTATA
>NW_024879863.1:0-20000 GCF_900700415.2 Clupea harengus | reverse complement strand
AATCACGCAATCAACAACGATGTATCTTCCTTGGCTGAAGTAGCTAGCATAGCATTGGCCATCGAAATGAATGGCGTAGCTAGCATAGCATTGGCTGTTGAAATGAATGGGAGTTGTAATCTGTCATTCGAGTCTTGGTGTATTTGTGAGAATACAGCCTGATTGGCCAAAGCCCGCATAGCATAAACCAATGACAGGCTGTCATTGTTCTGACTGAGATAAAATGCAACAGGTCAGCCAGTGTTTAGTGTTTTGCGTAGCAAGTTAACGGAGAGACAAACGCTTGTGAACCGGTCCATAACTTTTAAATCGGGCAAAGACCGGTTTATGCCATTTTAATACCGATACGGGACGTCACGCATCGATGTAGTCGTATCTTACACGCTAAAAACGGATATCGATACGTATCGTTTTTTTTTTACACCCCTAGCGTATATGTTTTGAGTGATATGGCGTATATGTTTTGAGTGATATGGTGTATATGTTTGAGTGATATGGTGTATATGTTTTGAGTGATATGGTGTATATGTTTGAGTGATATGGTGTATATGTTTGAGTGATATGACGTATATGTTTTTCTGTGTGTCAGTTCCACATATATAATGTACTTGTGAGTACTATGAGCCTGTCAGTTCCACATATATAAATCTTTATTTCAGACGTCAAGTTCCATATAAAATAACAGACATAAAACTATAAAAAAGACAGAAAAACAAGAAGATACAACATACATAATACAGTTAATTAAAAAGTATGAAGACTTTTGTGCCAATGTCATCTTATGTTCGAAGTAAATCGATTGCAGCTCTTTAGAGGGTTGACCAGAGCCTCTACTATACAGTTCTCAGATTTGTCCAGTCGACACATGAAACCATACATCAATTGTCTCAAGAGCGCCTCACAGGTTGGTACGTGCTTAGACACAAACAACTGACTAGCACTATGCCACCTAGGCACATGAAGCAGCAATCTAAAAGCATCATTGTAAGCTACTTTCAGTCTCTGTATACTCCTTTTCCTGTGATTAGACCACATACTGTATAATGTACTTGTGAGTACTATGCGTCTGTCCGTGGGTTTGAGAAAGAGCTCTTGATTCCCTTTCCCCAGTTGGAGAGCTGGGAGAGGCGTTTGGGCTGACTCCAGATCAGTTTAGAGCACGCTATGGGGCTCCGCTGCCTCCAGCGGACGCCGCTGATGTTGTGCTCTACTGCCAGAGGGGGCGCCGCAGCGCACAGGCTCTGGAGATCATCAGGGGACTGGGCTACCACAGGTAACACACACACACTACACACACACACACACACACTACACACTACACACAGGTAACGCACACTACCACAGGTCACACACACACACACTACACACTACCACAGGTAACACACACACACACACTACACACTACACACAGGTAACACACACTACCACAGGTAACACACACACACACTACACACTACCACAGGTAACACACACACACACACACACACACTACCACAGGTAACACACACTACCACAGGTAACACACACTACCACAGGTAACACACACACACACACTACCACAGGTAACACACACACACTACACACACACACACACACACACACTACCACAGGTAACACACACTACCACAGGTAACACACACTACCACAGATAACACACACACTACCACAGGTAACATACACACACTACACACTACCACAGGTAACACACACACACACACACACACACTACCACAGGTAACACACACACACACACTACACACTACACACAGGTAACACACACTACCACAGGTAACACACACACACACACTACACACTACCACAGGTAACACACACACACACACACACACACACACACACTACCACAGGTAACACACACTACCACAGGTAACACACACACACTACCACAGGTAACACACACACACTACCACAGGTAACACACACACACTACACACACACACACACACACACACACACACACACTACCACAGGTAACACACACTACCACAGGTAACATACACACACTACACACTACCACAGGTAACACACACACACACACACACACACACTATACACACTACCACAGGTAACACACACACTACACACTACACACAGGTAACACACACACACTAGACACAGGTAACACACACTACACACTACCACAGGTAACACACACACACTACCACAGGTAACACACACACACACACTACACACTACACCCACTACCACAGGTAACACACACACTACATACTACACACACACACTACACACACTATACACTACACACAGGTAACACATACACACTACACACAGGTAACACACACACACTACACACTACCACAGGTAACACACACACACTACGGGCTGAAACACACCAAACGCGTTTCTAAAGACGCAGACGCTTCAAAAACATCTTGGCAAAGTGCGGCGGGCAAAACAACCGCAGGCGCACCAGGCTGTTATGCCCGGCGCCCATGAAGCGGAGCTGCGTGAGGCACCTGCCTGGGCCGAATGTGACATTGATGAGCGGTGTGCCTCCGTGCCCTGTGCTGAAAAGTTGAGAATATTTCACCTTTTAAAATGCTAGAAACCTTAAAAAAATGCTAGAAAGACGCAACGCGCGGCGGATAAAAGGCGCACACGATAGGCGCGCCGTACCATAGGAAAGAATGCATTTACTAGCGTCCCGTTTTTAAAAACGCGTTTGGTGTGTTTCAGCCCTACCACAGGTAACACACACACACACACACTACACACACACTACCACAGGTAACACACACACACACTACACACTACACACACGCTACCACAGGTAACACACACACACACACACACTACACACACACTACCACAGGTAACACACACACACACTACACACTACACACACGCTACCACAGGTAACACACACACACACTACACACGCTACCACAGGTAACACACTACACACACACACTGTCTCTCCCCCGCTCGCTCGCTCCCTCCCTCTCTCCCTCTCTCTCTCTTTCTGTGTGTGTGTGTGTCTCTCTCTCTTTCTGTGTGTGTGTGTCTCTCTCTCTTTCTGTGTGTGTGTCTTTCTCTCTCTCTCTCTTTCTCTCTCTCTCCCTCTCTCTCTCTCTCTCTGTGTGTGTCTCCCTCTCTCTCGCTCCCTCCCTCTCTCTCTCTTTCTGTGTGTCTCTCTCTCTCTTTCTCTCTTTCTGTGTGTTTCTCTCTCTCTCCCTACCTCTCTCTCTCCCTCCATCTCCCTCTCTCTGTCCTCTGTGTGTGTCTCTCTCTCTCTCTCTCTTCCTGGTTTGCGCATGGACTGAGTGTGTGGGCGGAGCCTGAGAGCTGTGAGCGAAAGCTGCGCCTGGCCGCTGTGCCAGTATTGCTGCTTTTTTCAATCTTTCTTTATATCTATATATGTTTGTTTGTGTGTGTATTGGTTTCTTTGAGGGAGCTTTAGTTATTTTGTGGTGTGGTGTGTGTGTGTGTAGTGTGGTTTTTTTCTGTGCCGAAAACATGGCTGCCTCAGGTGCGGAAAAGTTTGATTTTCTCACTAGGCGGCACGCGGTCAAAATTGCCTCTACCGCCAGTGTTGAAATTTGTAGTTTGGCCGTAGGGGACGTTGTTGGGCATGACAACATTTTGTCCGCGGCACATATGAATAGTGCTATTGTTATGTTCCTTCGGACGGTAGATATGGCCAATGCAGTTGTTGAGAGTGGAATAGTGGTTGATGGCAGTTTTAAACCTGTGCTCCCTTTATCTACCCCTTCTAAGAAGGTTATCATCTCTAATGTCCCGCCTTTCATAAAGGATGATACTCTTGCTAATACTCTATCTCGCTATGGTAAACTAGTTTCACCGATTAAGAAAATCACGATAGCGAGCAAATCCCCGTTACTGAAACACGTAGTGTCTTTCAGGCGTTTTGCTTACATGGTACTGAAAGACAAGAAGGATCTTGATTTAACGTTAAATATGAAAATTGATGATTTCAATTACACTGTATTTATTACAACGAGCATGGTTAAATGTTTTGGATGTGGCCAAGCGGGTCATCTGGTGCAATCCTGTCCAAATAAGCGAGACAATCCCGGCAATAACAATCGCTCCGATGAAAATCAGGAGAAGGCCGAAGAAAGCCAGCCCGCCAGTAATGAGGCACCCGGGAATGGAGAGGGTGATGGGGCGGACGGGGTTCAGACGACAGGAGAGGAAACAGAGGCACCTTATCACGCAGAGACACCTGAGGCTAGTTCCTCTGATCAGGTCAGCAGTGTCCCCGCTGAACCACTGGAGGAAGAGGAAACTGAGGCTGGCATGAGTGTGGACAACACTCAAAACAGTGAAGGGTCAGTGGATACAGGTGATCACTTTCTTGCTGAGACAGTGGGGAAAAGAGGGCCTCTAGCTGAAACTGATGGAGGCTTTAAGGTGCCACATATCTAAAAGAGGAGGAGATCAACCAGCTCCCATTCACAAGCCAAAAAGAAAGACAGTCCAAGTTGCCCCGTTGTCACGGATACAGAAAGCGGGAGTGAATCAGATTGCAGCATATCTTGCTCTTTGCGACATAGTGGTTACCCCAGTCCCTCATACAGTGTCGAGGATATTAAGAGGTTTCTACAACAGACCAAACATGGACTTTTTTTCCTGACGTGGACCAATTTATAATGAAAACAAGGTTGTTTATGTCCGAAGGAGGGTTCACACATCAGGAGGGCTACCGTTTTTTTTAAAAGTTCTCACGAAGTTGAATATTGTTTTAGGTGTCAATGAGGATGATAATGCCTAGAGTTTTTCTTTTCTTTCTTTTGTTGATTCGTTTTTGGGGGCTATGCAATTTTTTCTCTTTTATTACACCGATGAGTGAGATTCACATTGCCTCAATTTTTAGACACACTGTCCACTGTTTTATTTGACTGCAACAGTGAGGAATATTTATTTGTGGGTGGAGATTTTAATTGTACAGAGCGTATTATAGATCGAAATCATACTGAGCCTCATATGCCTTCCCGAAAGAACCTTATTCAGGTTATTAAGGCACATGATCTTAGTGATGTGTGGAGGAATTTTCATGGCGAGCAGAGACAATACACATGGGCCCACGCTTATGGTAATACGTTTTCATTAGCTAGGCTAGACAGGTTTTACAGTTTTAAACACCATCTCAACATTTTTAGAAACTGTTTGATTACGCCTGTAAGTTTTTCAGACCACAGTCTAGTACAGTGTGTAGTAACTTTAAGGCATCTTAAGCCAAAGAGTGCGTATTGGCACTTCAACATAAATTTAACACAAGACAAATATTTTAAAGATGTGTTTAAACTCTTCTGGGATGATTTTAGAACACAGAAATCATCTTTTAAATCCTTACAACAGTGGTGGGATGTTGGGAAAATACAAATCCAACAGTTGTGTAAGCAGTACACTCATAATATCATAAAGGACATAACTCGGTCTATAGAGACCTTG
The DNA here is from genome assembly GCF_900700415.2 of Clupea harengus. NCBI lineage: Eukaryota > Metazoa > Chordata > Actinopteri > Clupeiformes > Clupeidae > Clupea > Clupea harengus. Next base: position 14,546 of record NW_024879863.1, on the reverse strand, counting down.
GAGAAAGAGTTACTTGAAGCTCTAGCTTATAATAATGGTCACGATCACATTGAGAATTTGATGGCGAAAAAAAGTGCTTTAGCTGATCTGTTGGGTACTAAGGTGAATGGTGCGCTGGTCAGATCACGGTTTCAGGGTATGGATCAAATGGATATGCCAAAGTTGTTTTTTCCATTTGGAAAAGAAAAATGGACAGAGAAGATTTATTCATGCTCTGAGATCAGAAGCTGGGGTCTTGATGTCAGATGCTTCTGAAATTCTGAACAGGGCAGTTCAATTTTATAAGAACCTATACAAGAGTGAGGTAAGCAGTGAGGGGGTCACCGGTAATGCGTTTTTAGATAACTTGCCTCAGGTTTTAACGGGAACCCTGGCCGAGCTTGATGCTGCTGTTACTTTGGAGGAACTGGAGAGCGCCCTTCAACTTTTGCAGGGTGATCGGGCTCCGGGCCTGGACGGGATTTCGACCGAGTTCTATAAGTCTTTCTGGTTGGAGGTGGGAGAAGACTTGCTGGCAGTTCTCAACGACAGCTTAGCCGGAGGGCGGCTGCCGGTGATTTGTCGCAGAGCAGTCCTCACTCTCCTCCCTAAAAAAGGTGACCTCATGGAAATAAAGAGCTGGAGACCTGTATCACTCCTGTGTAGTGACTATAAGATTTTATCTAAAGTTTTGTCCAAAAGGCTTAGTAAAGTGATGGAGCAAGTTGTCCACTCTGATCAGACGTACTGTGTACCCGGCAGATCAATTAACGATAATGTGTCATTGATTCGCGACGCAATTGACGTGTCAAGGCTATTGAAACTTGATGTAGGCTTGATATCACTCGATCAAGAGAAGGCTTTCGATCGAGTGGAGCATAAATATCTTTGGTACGTTTTAGTTGCTTTTGGGTTCAGTGAAAAATTCATAAATATGATCAGAGTTCTGTACAGTGATGTTGAGAGTGTTCTGAAGATAAATGGTGGCTTAAGCGCTCCTTTTAAAGTAAATAGGGGTGTGAGGCAGGGGTGTTCTTTATCCGGAATGCTTTATTCCCTTGCAATAGAGCCTCTTTTAAATAAATTGAGAATATGTTTAAACGGCATTTCCATACCTGGTTGTATCACTCCTCTCCGTCTGTCAGCTTATGCTGATGACGTAGTGTTATTGATAAGTGGAGAATATTATTAATATTAAGGCACTTGTAAAGGTACTTAATGATTTTGGGGTGGTATCATCAGCCAAAGTAAATTGGTCGAAAAGCGAGGCTTTATTGCTCCGCCAATGGTTGGCCAATGGAGTCCCTAATCTCCCAGGTGGTTTGCAATGGCAAAAGGATGGTTTTAAATATCTGGGCATTTTTTTAGGGAATGACACAGTAGTGCAAAAAAACTGGGATGGTGCACTTGAAAAAGTAAAAGGGCGTCTTGAAAAGTGGAAATGGCTGCTCCCAAAAATGTCTTATAGGGGGCGTACACTCATAATTAATAATTTGGTAGCATCATGTTTTTGGCACCGGCTGGCCTGTGTGGACCCCCCACCAGACCTATTGTGCAAAATACAATCTTTGTTGGTTAACTTTTTTTGGGATCATTTACACTGGGTCCCTCAGGCAGTTTTGTTTCTGCCAAAGGACGAAGGTGGACATGGCCTTATGCAGATGCAAAGTAGGACTGCAGCCTTTCGGATGCAGTTCATAAAGAGACTTCTGAGTGGGCCTTCAGATGTTGCCTGGCGGGCTGTAAGCTGTAGTATTTTAAAGACTTGTGGAGGATTGGGGCTAGATAAGTCCCTGTTCCTGATGACCCCCCATTTAATGGACACCTCGGAATTACCACCTTTTTATAGAAGCTTGTTTAAAATCTGGGATTTGTTTATTGTACAGAGGAATGGACCAGTAACTTCTCTTGCAGTTTGGACTGCTTATGGATTTCATGCACTCACGAGAATTCCTCTCAACTCAAAGACAGTGACTTTAAGAAATGTTTTTGATCTGGCTGGACCAAACTTTGTAGACATAAAGAAGGTGGCAGACCATTTGGGGGCTGTTCGGGCAACTGCCCAATTTTTGGATAAATGGCGGGCTGTTCTAACAGTAGATGATTTTAAGATGTTGGGAGAGTATTGTGTAGAGGCAACTATTCCAAATGAGCAAGACAGGTTTCCAGATTTGATCCTCTCACCCAATCTGGATGGAAGCACAGGTCCGTTCTTAGAGCCTGAGATGACATTGGTTTTAAGCAGTGTCAGTGGGAAACAGTTGTATCAGTCCTGTGTGAAAGTTTTTAATAAAAGAGTTTTAAATGATAAAGTTGACACACCTTGGCGCACAGTTCTTAGACTGGGTCAAGATATAAGATCAGAATGGAGGTCACTGTATAAACCACCTTTAGACAAAAGGGTGGGTGACTTACAGTGGAGGATTCTGCACGGGGCTATAGCAGTAAATGCTTTCATTTCAGTGTTAAACCAGGAGGTTGATCAGGAAAGTCTCTCTTTGAGGACAAAAAGGACAATCTTCCATGCTTTCTTGCAATGCATACGATTGAAGCCTTTGTTTTTAGTTTTACAGCATTTATTTAATTGTTTTAACAAAGTGTTTACTATGTAGACTTTCATTTTTGGTTTTAAATATGTGCAACGCAGACAAAATGAATGTAAACTGTTGAATTTTATTTTGGGCCAAGCCAAAATGGCCATTTATCTAAGTAGGAAAAACAAGGTCAACAATCAATCTCGGGCGATGATGCACTTATTCTATTTTCTGCTTTGATAAAGTACAGGATTTTAATTGATTTTCGGTTTTATAAACTCATGCAAGATCTTGAGTCCTTTCAGAGCATACGGGGTATCCATAGAGCTCTATGTACTGTAGTTGACAATTAATTGATTTTTGTCTAGAGGAAAGAATGATATTTCCTGTTTTATTTCTCCTGTGACTTTTGTACATGATTTGTTGTTTTAAGATATTGTAGCAATATACCATTGTATATTGCAATAAAGAATATTTTTAAAATAAAAAAAATCTCTCTCTCTTTCTGTGTGTGTCTCTCTCCCCCTCTCTCTCTTTTTTTTTGTGTGTGTGTCTCTCTCTCTCCCTCTCTCTCTCTTTCTGTGTATGTGTCTCCCTCTCTCTCTCGTGTTTCTCACGGAATTAGAGTGGAATCCCTTTTTTTGTGTGTGTGTCTCTCTCTCTCCCTCTCTCTCTTTCTGTGTATGTCTCTCTCTCTCTCTCTCTCTCTCTTTCTGTGTGTGTCTCTCTCTCTCTCTCTCTCTCTCTCTCCCCCTCTCTCTCTTTGTGTGTGTGTGTGTCGCTCTCTCTCTCTCTCTTTCTGTGTGTGTCTCCCTTTCTCTCTCTCTCCCTCTCTCTCTCTTTCTGTGTGTGTCTCCCTCTCCCTCTCCCTCTCTCTCTCTCTCTCTCTCGTGTTTCTCACGGAATTAGAGTGGGATCCCAGGTCGGAGTGGAGGAGTGTAGTTTGGCTATAGGTGAAGTCGTGGGGCATGAGCGTGTGCTCTCAGGTTCACCGATGAATAAAGCCATTGGCTTTGGTCCTGGATTCAGGGCCATGATTGAGACCATGTACAGAGACATTGAAAGTGTGTTGAAAATCAATGGGGCGTTGAGTGCTCCCTTTAAAGTAAGCAGAGGAATCAGACAGGGGTGTGCCATGTCAGGAATGCTGTACTCCCTGGCTATAGAGCCATTACTCCATAAGCTTCGAACCGAGTTAGAAGGTCTTTCACTACCTCATTGTAATAGCAAACGTTGTCTGTCTGCATACGCACATGATTTAGTTGTTGTTGTGAATGGAAATGAGGATATTGATAAACTGTTTTCAATTGCAAAATGTTGTTGAAAAAGTTGGAAATTATTTAAAGAATGCCAGGGCCTTGACCTCTGCCTTAGGGGTGGGGTCTTTGAGGTATGCAAGCAGGGTACTAGCCAAACTGCTTAGGTTTTTGAATGTTGGAGAGAGAGCCCTTTTAGACGGTTACTGTTCGGGTAACATGAATCAAAAATCATCTGATACGGTATGGAGGGAGAAGTTAGGGATTGATGGAAAAACTAGGCCTGTTTGGAGAGTTTTCTACAAGCCACCATTGACCAAAAGGACAGGGGATCTTCAATGGAGGATATTGCATGGGGCCATAGCAGTTAATGCTGTTACGGCAGTAATGAATCCTGATGTGAATGACAAGTGTCCACACTGTGACGAAAGGGAAACTATCTTTCATTGCTTTATGGAGTGTACCAGACTAAAGCCTATGTTTTGTTTTTCTTAACTGTTTACTTAACCCTTTAGGGGTGGTTTGCTCAATGCAGAGCTTTGTACTTGGTTTCCCTTACAGTCAGAAGCGAAGAGCTAAATGTCAGCTGATCAACTTTATTGTTGGGAAAGCAAAAGCTGTTTTAAGGAATCTGATGATGTCGAGAGTCTCACTTGATTTTTGTTTCTACAAAGCAATGGATGACTTGGATACTTTTGTTGCGCAGTGGTGCTGCGAAAAAGCTGTGCGCTCAGTTGATGATGATGATTTAGTTTTTAGTTTTTGAGTTTTTGTTTCCGTTTGTTTTGAATAATGTGTAAAACACTGTTTGCAATGCTGTTTATCCAATAAAGTTTATTGTAAAATTCAATTAAATTCTCTCTCTCTCTCTCTCTCTCCCCCCCCTCTCTCTCTCTCTCTCAGGGCTCGGCACTATGCAGGTGGCTACAGTCAGTGGTCTCAATAAGGCGTCTCCATCTGTGTCTGTGTGTGTGTGTGTGTGTGTGTGTGTTTGGTGTCTCCATCTGTGTGTGTGTGTGTGTGTGTGTGTGTGTTTGGTGTCTCCATCTGTGTGTGTGTGTGTGTGTGTGTGTGTATTAGATGCATATAGATGATAAGCAAAACTCAGTTGTTAGTATCAAAAAATGCATTTAAGTGATCTATCAGTGAATCAATTATTTATCAGTAATTTGTTCAATTATATTTATAATCAAATGCTAATGATTTCTGTTTACAATAATAAAATATCCATTAGAATAAACATGTGTTGATGTCCTTGTCAAAGAATAAAAAATATGAACATCTCACTTGTACTTGCCTCTCTGCAAATCCTAATGATACTATCAGGTGTGTTTCATATCCCTAATGATACTATCAGGAAGGGCTGGGCGATATGGAAAAAAATTTTATCACGATATGTTTTTCCATATTGATCGATCTCGATTCTTATCACGATATGTAGTTTTTGCATCCTCACACAAAACTTTGTCAAACCAAACGCCGTCATTCTCAGCAGAACTTTGTTAGAAAAAAAGTTGTCAGAGCTAGATGAGGGAGCTGTTGACTAGCTTTCTGAATGAGCTAAAGTAGCAGCTTTTACAGTTAATACCGCTGTGGTGTTTCTGTTAACTGGTACAGCAAGAAAACTTACTTTTGATATAATACGAAATAGCTGGTTGTTTTCTGCAAGCTAGTTCACTCGTATAAAGTAAACCCATGTTTAGTCCTCCAGTTGCTGACTTTGCTGTAGAATGAATGCCTCCACTTGTCGCTAACCTAACTTCGCTAGCTAGTCAAACTTAACAAACTAGCAGAAGGTCTATGATAGTACACAACATTTGAATTGTTTCCTTCATGGTATACGTTAATGGTGATTGTGTTGTTTAGTTTGACTTCATTTTGTCTGAGTCTGAGATCTGAGTGGAGTTTGGTTGTAGTATCCATGGCAACCGGAGGACTAAACATGACTTTACTTTACACAAGTGAACTAGCTTGCAGAAAACAACTATTTCCTATTATATTGTAACGTGCTGGCATAGTCGCCCCATAATGCCGTGCTGCAGGCGCATACTTTTCTCTATGTGATGCACTAGCGCTCAACGATGTTCCCTAACAATGTTCCTTACTGTTCTAATTGCATGTCGTTGTTCTGTGTTGGGACGGAGTTTATACAGGTGTGTGACGGTAGCACAGTCTGTTCGTGATAACTTGTACCAGGGGATAAACCCCGATCCATTTTGACAGTGTGTTGTGTTTAAGGCCATAACAAATATTATGCACTTCCGTGATTTGTTACAATATCAAAAGTGAAAAACACAATGTCAAAATGGCACGGCACGGCACGCGCCTGCTGCACGGGATTATGGGGCGACTATGCCAGCACGTTACAATATAATAGGAAATAGTTGTTTTCTGCAAGCTAGTTCACTTGTGTAAAGTAAAGTCATGTTTAGTCCTCCGGTTGCCATGGATACTACAACCAAACTCCACTCAGATCTCAGACAAAATGAAGTCAAACTAAACAACACAATCGCCATTAACGTATACCATGAAGGAAACAATTCAAATGTTGTGTACTATCATAGACCTTCTGCTAGTTTGTTAAGTTTGACTAGCTAGCGAAGTTAGGTTAGCGACAAGTGGAGGCATTCATTCTACAGCAAAGTCGGCAACCGGAGGACTAAACATGGGTTTACTTTACACGAGTGAACTAGCTTGCAGAAAACAACTATTTCGTATTAGAAAAGTAAGTTTTCTTGCTGTACCAGTTAACAGAAACACCACAGCGGTATTAACTGTAAAAGCTGCATTCAGAAAGCTAGTCAACAGCTCCCTCATCTAGCTCTGACAACTTTTTTTCTAAAAAAGTTCTGCTGAGAATGACGGCGTTTGGTTTGACAAAGTTTTGTGTGAGGATGACGCCGTTTGGTTTGACAAAGTTTTGTGTGAGGATGACGCCGTTTGGTTTGACAACGTTTTGTGTGAGGATGACGCCGTTTGGTTTGACAAAGTTTTGTGTGAGGATGACAGCGTTTGGTTTGACAAAGTTTTGTGTGAGGATGACAGAGGTTTTTCTGAGACTGAAGCCGTTTCGCCTGAGTCTGACTACTTTTGGTCTGAGACCTGACGCCTTTTCGTTTGAGTCTGACACTTGAGTCTGAGATCTGAGGATGTCCTAATATGAACACCGTACGGCAGACTCCGACACTGTTGTTGCGCTTACTTTTGCCACGTGAGATCGAATACATGTCACAAGGAGATAATCGAGATCGATCAAAATTTTATCGCGATCCTGAATCGAGATCGAAAAATCGCCCAGCCCTACTATCAGGTGTGTTTTATATCTGTCATGATAATATCAGGTGTGTTTTATACCCTAATGATAATATCAGGTGTGTTTTATACCTGTCATGATAATATCAGGTGTGTTTCATATCCTATTGATAATATCAGGTGTGTTTTATATCTGTCATGATTATATCAGGTGTGTTTTATAATGATAATATCAGGTGTGTTTTATATCCCTATGATAATATCAGGTGTGTTTTATATCTGTCATGATAATATCAGGTGTGTTTTATGTCTGTCATGATTATATCAGGTGTGTTTTATAATGATAATATCAGGTGTGTTTTATATCCCTATGATAATATCAGGTGTGTTTTATATCTGTCATGATTATATCAGGTGTGTTTTATAATGATAATATCAGGTGTGTTTTATACCTGTCATGATAATATCAGGTGTGTTTTATATCCCTATGATAATATCAGGTGTGTTTTATATCTGTCATGATAATATCAGGTGTGTTTTATGTCTGTCATGATTATATCAGGTGTGTTTTATATACTAATGATAATATCAGGTGTGTTTTATATCTGTCATGATAATATCAGCTGTGTTTTATATACTAATGATAATATCAGGTGTGTTTTATATCTTAATGATAATATCAGGTGTGTTTTATATCTGTCATGATAATATCAGGTGTGTTTTATGTCTGTCATGATAATATCAGGTGTGTTTCATATCCTATTGATAATATCAGGTGTGTTTTATATCTGTCATGATAATATCAGGTGTGTTTTATAATGATAATATCAGGTGTGTTTTATATCCCTATGATAATATCAGGTGTGTTTTATATCTGTCATGATTATATCAGGTGTGTTTTATAATGATAATATCAGGTGTGTTTTATATCTGTCATGATTATATCAGGTGTGTTTTATAATGATAATATCAGGTGTGTTTTATATCTGTCATGATAATATCAGGTGTGTTTTATATACTAATGATAATATCAGGTGTGTTTTATACCTGTCATGATAATATCAGCTGTGTTTTATATACTAATGATAATATCAGGTGTGTTTTATATCTTAATGATAATATCAGGTGTGTTTCATATCCGTCATGATAATATCAGGTGTGTTTTATACCTGTCATGATAATATCAGCTGTGTTTTATATACTAATGATAATATCAGGTGTGTTTTATATCTTAATGATAATATCAGGTGTGTTTCATATCCGTCATGATAATATCAGGTGTGTTTTATAATGATAATATCAGGTGTGTTTTATATCTTAATGATTATATCAGGTGTGTTTTATGTCTGTTATGATAATATCAGGTGTGTTTTATAATGATAATATCAGGTGTGTTTTATATCCCTTATGATAATATCAGGTGTGTTTTATATACTAATGATAATATCAGGTGTGTTTTATAATGATAATATCAGGTGTGTTTTATAATGATAATATCAGGTGTGTTTTACGGCCATAAGGAGAAAAGGATGTTGACCTGTCCCTGTCATTTATTAAAGAAACACAATTAGCGATTAGGATTTAGAATCAGGTGTGTTTTCTATCTGTCATGATAATATCAGGTGTGTTTTATATACTAATGATAATATCAGGTGTGTTTTATACCTGTCATGATAAAATCAGGTGTGTTTTATAATGAATATCAGGTGTGTTTTATAATGATAATATCAGTTGTGTTTTATATCTGTCATGATAATATCAGGTGTGTTTTATATTCTAATGATAATATCAGGTGTGTTTTATATCCCTATGATAATATCAGGTGTGTTTTATATCTGTCATGATAATATCAGGTGTGTTTTATATCTTAATGATAATATCAGGTGTGTTTTATATCTGTCATGATAATATCATGTGTGTTTCATATTCTATTGATAATATCAGGTGTGTTTTATAATGATAATATCAGGTGTGTTTTATGTCTGTTATGATAATATCAGGTGTGTTTTATAATGATAATATCAGGTGTGTTTTTTAATGATAATATCAGGTGTGTTTTATGTCTGTTATGATAATATCAGGTGTGTTTTATAATGATAATATCAGGTGTGTTTTATATCTTAATGATAATATCAGGTGTGTTTTATATCTGTCATGATAATATCAGGTGTGTTTTATATCTGTCATGATAATATCAGGTGTGTTTTATATCTTAATGATAATATCAGGTGTGTTTCATATCCTATTGATAATATCAGGTGTGTTTTATGTCTGTTATGATAATATCAGGTGTGTTTTATAATGATAATATCAGGTGTGTTTTATACCCTAATGATAATATCAGGTGTGTTTCATATCCTATTGATAATATCAGGTGTTTTTTAATGATAATATCAGGTGTGTTTTATGTCTGTTATGATAATATCAGGTGTGTTTTATAATGATAATATCAGGTGTGTTTTATACCCTAATGATAATATCAGGTGTGTTTTATAATGATAATATCAGGTGTGTTTTATATCTGTCATGATAATATCAGGTGTGTTTTATATCCCTATGATAATATCAGGTGTGTTTTATATCTGTCATGATAATATCAGGTGTGTTTTATATCCTAATGATAATATCAGGTGTGTTTTATATCTGTCATGATAATATCAGGTGTGTTTTATATCCTAATGATAATATCAGGTGTGTTTTATAATGATAATATCAGGTGTGTTTTATAATGATAATATCAGGTGTGTTTTACGGCCATAAGGAGAAAAGGATGTTGACCTGTCCCTGTCATTTATTAAAGAAACACAATTAGCGATTAGGATTTAGAATCAGGTGTGTTTTCTATCTGTCATGATCAGTGGCGGTGCGTCAATACAGGGCGCAAGGGCGCCGCCCCTCCTAAAATTTTGAGATGAAGAAAAAAAAAAAAAAAGTAAAAAAAACATTATATACCAAACAATTAAAATAGGAACTGTACTGTGTTAACGCGTTACATGTGTGTGGGAGACCGTAAGCCCCTGCCAACAACCACTTAAATGTGACCAAATATAATATATTGCCATTCGTTATCACTGAGATAAGCCCCTCCTCCCTGGAGGGGCGCCGGCCAAATGGAAGTCAATGGGAGCTCTCATACTTTTCTGCAACATTTGAGCAAGGACAGCTTCTCATTGGCGGATGAAAGTTCGATCCTGGGGCGCAAAATTTTGCGCCCTGACCAATGACATCGTTTCTTATTTCAACGCGACTGGACTATTCATCGGATCAGAGACCTTTATCATTCCCTCACATCCCATATACATCTCACGTATCTACGAGAGCAACATAGCTAGCAGAGACTTTGATTCTGTGAGTATGCCGACTGAAAACTTTCGAATCGACGATCAGATGTCGATAAGAAGAGACTGAAATGCAGCAGCAGAGCATCGACCGTGGGAGGACGTACACCCGTAGCTTCTCCTCAAGCCTGTATGCTAACTGGAGCTGGTTAGCTGGTTGTTCAGTGAGTGATGCGTTTTTTTGTTTTCCCTGCCTGTTGTTCCAAAGTCCTGGGACTGAAACAATCTGGACTGCAACGGGGATGAGGGATCTAAAGCACTTCAACGATAAATGTAAGAAGCACGAATCTTGCCGCAGCCATCTAACTAACAGCCTGAAGCTAAGCCTCTTTGGAAGACTGAGTATTGCAGAGCAGTTGGACGAAGGGTACCGAATTGGCATTCGAAAACATGTAGTATCATCCAGTGTTTCTGAATCTATTCAGCTCTAAACCTCTAGTACAGGGGTCTTCAACCTTTTTCAGCCCAAGGACCCCTTGGCTAAGAGAGACACTGAGCAGGGACCCCCACCCCCGAATTTGGGCCTGATATTCATATAATTTAGTGTCAGTAACACACACACACTCCCCTACACATGTTTAAACAGAATTACAAATCATCTGTGACACACAACTCGTTTCAATTTATTCTGTTTATTATTGACATTTTTTCTCCCTTACAGTTAGCCATCACTCTGTATTCAATTAGGCAGGGACAAATAATTAAGTAGCTTGAGAAGCTTAAGTACGGATGAAATATCTCATACCTAGTGAGATCTGACGTTTGAGAATTCATCATTCATGTCTTTGGCAACAACATTCTCCCTATTAGGTGGTGGGCCGAAGCCTCGTATCTGTTCAACTTTGCATTTTAATTTAGGAGGACCTGAATTTCTAAAGTTGGGATGATTATATAATTTCTAACGATAAACCAGTTGTTGCCAGGACAGTTTCCCGTGGAGTTTGTCCAACCCATAGTGTAAAAGTTTGTTAAACTCGCCGGCTAACACAGTTGCCTACTAAATCAGTCGAACCAATAACACGATGTTATACTGGTGTAAGAAAATTATTAACCAATCAGATGCAGCCTTATTGACACCCGTTTCACCGATTACTCATGTTGACATCTTTCACTGCTGCCGCGACAGCTCCAACACATTGAAACGGAGACGTGTTGTAAGTAATAATTTGATCAGTATTAGGCCGTTTTAAAACAGGCCGTTTGTTTTCTAAACCGTCTTTTTCATACGTGAGTGATGGTGTAAATAGTTTTAGTTCGCTAACGAGCCGTAGTTTGTACTATATAGCCTTGCTTACGGTTAGCTATGCTATTTGTTAATACCTCATTTACCTTGTCTCTGTCAAGTTTAATCAACGTTATTCACATTGTATGGAGTCTATGGTAGACTCATAAACCACGCAACACAAAACGTTATAGTCTAAGAAATATTTAATCATCAAGGGGGAAAAGGAAAGGTAAGGGGGAAATGTGGATTTCCTGAGCACTGGGACCAGAGCCACAAGGCTAAGGTCGGTTAGTCCACAAAGAGCCACCCCTCCCTGGCAGTACTGCCATACCAGGGTAATGCCAAGGGGTGAGATCTCTCCCTAGTCCTATTCTAAGGTGTTATTATCACAATTTGTGCACTTGCACAGGTTGGTACATGGCAGCTCATACACTTTGCATGTACGTTTTCCCCTGACACAGTTTTTTTTTGCAGGAGCAGTGAACAAGCTCAAGGATTGCCTCTGGAGCTGGTGGAAGTGACATCCAGTCCACCTCATAGAGCTCCCCAGCCATCTTCCAGCCATGATTGATTGGAGGAGGAATGTCTGGGTAACACTCCAGGCTTCTCCTGTGCACTGCAGCCTGGGTGCTTGCCCGCTGAATATGTTTGTGCAAAGAGTCCTGGTTTGGAGGCAAGTCTCGCTCAGAATATCTGCCCGACTTGAACAATGTAACCCTGGCCTTATTCATTTCCTGAGAGGACAGTCCATAGAGGTCATAGGTCAATGTATTCTTTTTCTTAATTTAGTTTTTTGTATGCTTTAATTTTCCAACACCATACAGAGCACTGACTATCACACCCGGAAAATGGATGGAGACCTACAAGGGCGTCACACTTCTCCTGTCCAAGATGGCTGTGCAGTTTTGATAGATCTGTTATTTGGGACTCTCCCCCCTTTACAGTGTGGAAATACAGGTTGGCATTGATGTGGCTACAAAAAGACAGTGCCAGTACAAAGACATCTGTGTCTTCATCCAGATGGCATGGCATTTGCTGCCATGTGCCATGATGACTGTCACATTGCCAATTAGTCTTTGCAGACGTTTTCCATTGTTTTGGTGTTTTTTGTACATGTCCATGAATCCTTATTTTTTGTTATCCCTGTTCTGCACATGTAATTTGTAATTTGACCATGTAATTGGGAATGTGACAGTCATCATGGCACATGGCAGCCAATGCCATGCCATCCGGATGAATACAACCGTAGAAATTCAAGAGCTCAAGGAGCTTAAAACTATCCAAGAAGAGGCAGGCACCAGGATGCTGTTGCATGCCTCAAAAACCTGGACCAATATTGTGATGAGCCCAGACACAGATGTCTTTGTTCTGGCACTGTCTTTCTGTAGCCACATCAATGCAAACCTGTATTTCAACACTGCAAAGGGGAGAGAGTCCCAAATAACAGATCTATCAAAACTGCACAGCCATTTTGGACAGGAGAAGTGTGACGCCCTCGTAGGTCTCCATCCATTTTCCGGGTGTGATAGTCAGGCTACATTGTTCAAGTCGGGCAGATGTTCTGAACGAGACTTGCCTCCAAACCAGGACTCTCTGCACATACATATTCAGCGGGCAAGCAACCTGGCTGCAGTGCACAGGAGGAGCCTGGAGTGTTACCAAGACATTCCTCCTCCAATCAATCATGGCTGGAAGATGGCTGTGAGGTGGACTGGATGTCACTTCCACCAGCTCCAGAGGCGATCCTTGAGCTTGTTCACTGCTCCTGCAAAAAAAAAAAAAAACTGTCAGGGGAAAATGTACATGCAAAGTGTATGAGCTGCCATGTACCAACCTGTGCAAGTGCACACATTGTGATAATAACATCTTAGAAGAGGCCTAGGGAGAGATCTCACCCCTTGGCATTACCCTGGTATGGCAGTACTGCCAGGGAGGGGTGGCTCTTTGTGGACTAACCGACCTTAACCTTGTGGCTCTGGTCCCAGTGCTCAGGAAATCCACATGTTCCCCTTACCTTTCCTTTTCCCCCTTGATGATTAAATATTTCTTAGACTATAACGTTTTGTGTTGCGTGGTTTATGAGTCTACCATCGACTCCATACAATGTGAATATGTTGATTAAACTTGACAGAGACAAGGTAAATGAGGTATTAACAAATAGCAGCTCTATCCGTAAGCAAGGCTATATAGTACAAACTACGGCTCGTTAGCGAACTAAAACTATTTACACCATCACTCACGTATGAAAAAGACGGTTTAGAAAACAAACATGTTTTAAAACGGCCTGATACTGATCAAATTATTACTTACAACACGTCTCCGTTTCAATGGGTTGGAGCTGTCGCGGCAGCAGTGAAAGATGTCAACATGAGTAATCGGTGAAACGGGTGTCAATAAGGCTGCATCTGATTGGTTAATAATTTTCTTACACCAGTATAACATCGTGTTATTGGTTCGACTGATTTAGTAGGCAACTGTGTTAGCCGGCGAGTTTAACAAACTTTTACACTATGGGTTGGACAAACTCCACGGGAAACTGTCCTGGCAATAACTGGTTTATCGTTAGAAATTATATAAATCATGCCAACTTTAGAAATTCAGGTCCTCCTAAATTAAAATGCAAAGTTGAACAGATACGAGGCTTCGGCCCACCACCTATATGAAGCATGCAGTGCGTCATACATGGCTCTTGCACCGTCTGTGCACATCGCGACACATTTTGGCCAGGGTATATCATGTTCACGGAAAAAATTGTCGATCACTTTGAAAATCTCTGAACTTTTTTTACCTCCAGGCAGCTGCTTACACAATAGAAATTCCTCCTGCATCTCATTTTGGTCGACAAATCACAAAAAAGCTAAAAGCTGAGCGTCGTTTGACACATCGGTGGATTCATCTAATTGTAGTGCTAAATAATCTGCCTTCGGGAGTTTTGCGACTAGTAGTGCCCTCACATCAGCTG
>NW_024879862.1:0-59135 GCF_900700415.2 Clupea harengus | reverse complement strand
CCTCAGGTACCTGGGCAGGAAGAGGAAGCCTACAGCACTGGCGGTGCAGCCGCCCTTCCTCAGGCCGCAGCTCTCCGAATCTCAGCTCAACGCTAAGGTGCTCGACAACGGTATCTTGGGCGACATGCACCGGGTAAGAGGCCTGAAGCCCACTGTGTGTAGCGAGATATAGTCAGACAAAGAACCTGGGTCGGGTCATGCCAAACCTCATCATTCTCTTGTTTCCCCCCCCCCCCCCCCCCCCTCTCTCTCTCTCTCTCTCTCTCTCTCTCTCTCTCTCTCTCTCTCCATATATTTCTCTTTTTCAGTCTAAAAGCAGTCTGGAGATGATGGAGAGTCAGTCAGCTGATGCTGAGCCTCCTCCTCCCCCTAAACCAGAGCTGCGCTACCCTGGCCTCTCCAGAGGGCCCGGCAGCCACAGTGAAGGTACACACACACACACACACACACACACACACACACACTTTCTGCCATTCACTGACAGGAGACACTGACATGTCCACTGCACCAACGGTCTTCCACATTGATCTCTCTGCACACTGTACATGAGTGTGAGAGTTGCTCACCTCAGCGTGGCGCCGCCGCTGCTGCACAGCACACTGACTCTCTCTCTCTCTCTCTCTCTCTCTCCCTCTCCCTCTCTCTCTCTCTCCTGTGTCTACAGAGAGCAGCCTGCTAAATAAAGCCCCCCCCACGCCCACCATGTACAAATACAGACCTCCCTACAGCAGCCCAGGAAAGAACCACACCGCCCTCACCCACGCCTATGCCAACCAGGTACGCTTACCTCGCCGTTTGGCCAACGCTGGTGGGTTTGTATGCCAAGGGAAGGTGTTTTGTGGTTTGCGTGTGTGCAGACAAGCTGTGTGTATGTACTGGTGTGTGTCTGGATATAGCAGGTTTTATCTATGCATGTCAATAATTTCTGTATTTTCACTGCCATAGTTGACTGAACCATTTCTGTCCTGCCAGCATGCGCTTGTAATTCTTTTGATTAATGTCATTCCAGTGCATCTACCATTCATTTAATTTCTCCTTTTTTTTAATTTGATCACTCAGTGGCTTTCAGTTGATCAGTATCAGTAAGTTGTCATTGGACTCATTTTTTTGTCATTTTTTGTTGTCTCCTTATTAACCTGTGTGTGTGTGTGTGTGTGTGTGTGTGTGTGTGTGTGTCAGTGTCTGTGCTGCCATACTGCCTTTTCCTCACTAGTACTTAATGTGGGTCTCTAGTAAATGTGGTCTGTCAGAAGACAGTTACTGATGTAGAACACAAGGAAATGGTGCGTCTCTGGTTCATGTTTTCATATCGATCAGAAATTGATTTAGGAACATTTGCTCTCAATTTCAGAATTCCTCTCTCAGTTTCTGATGCGATCACTGAAACAATCCCTCCTCCTCCTCCTCCACCTTTTAGGGGGCATTGTTCTCCAGGGCTTTTCCATCACAATAGCACTAGCATTTCATGACATTTCACAGCCCCACCATATTTTTCCCTTCTCTCTCTGGTTCCCACTGCTTCCCAATCTGTCTCCAGCCCGCTCATAGCTGTGCCTCCCCCTAGCTTTCACCACACCCACACAGACCGCCATGCAGTAGTGAAGCCTCCGGCACGGTCCCTTAGTAGAGACACTCTCGTGCAGATGCAGCAAACAGCACACAGATGCCCGCCTCAGTAATGCTTAGCTTGCGCTGCCTCTGCCCCCTTACTCTCTCCTCCCAGCACAGCAGACCTGTCAGTCACCTAAACAGATTACATTCTCCTTTTGCTCATGTTGACTTCAGGGGCTTTAGTCTTTGGAGGATGGGGTGGGGTGCTTTCATGTCATTACCTCTTATTGAGTGGCAACACATGGTGACCCCCACGGCCATCTGTCCACATGAAGTTGAAGGGGGAGGGGGGGTAGGCTAGGTATTATGGCAGACACCCGATAAGCTAAAGGATGGGCAGGTTGTTTGTGCTGCCCACCACTGGATTTCAGGGGCGTAACACCAACGCGATGCAGCGCCTATGCCTCACAGTGCTCCTCATTGTCTCCGAGAGCCTCCGGGGGGAGGTGGTGGTGGGGGTGGGGGGGCTGGATTTATCTGAGGGAGGGGCTGTTTGAAGGCCTACTGCACCACAGAGGATTATGTGAACTGCTCAGGGCATCAGTCTGGCCCAACATGTGCACCACGTGGCCACCAGCTACACAGGCACAGTAATTACTCTCAGAATTGTCTCAAGTGTTCCTGAGATGAGAACAGGAAAAATGAAAAACAAATGTTCACATGAGCGTTTCACATAATCCCTGGCCCTCTGGCTGTAATCATCATTATGGCCCTTCATGTTTAGACTGACCCTGACCCTTCCCCTGTGATTGTGCTCCAGAAACTTCCGTAGCGCAGCCTAGAATGTCCGGCTGTTTCTGGCAACCTTGCCGTCAGTGGGGGGGGTGTGGGTCATCATGTTGGGTTCAAGGCTTCTAAGCACTGTGCTGTCTCGACACTCCTTGATGTTGTTACAGCTTTTACATTAGTTAAGTGTGCCTTATGCTAACCTAATTTAATTTCTTTATTATTGTCTCTCTCTCACACTCTCTCTCTCTCTCTCTCAGATGAGTCGTGGGGACAGTCTGAAGGAGTCCTCTACCCTGTTGCAGTCGAGCCAGCAGCCAGGCTACCGCTCTGAGCCCAGTCTGGATGGTGGGGTAGGGGAGCGGGGCGGATGTTCTGAGAGGTCAGTGGGCTCTGGTGGGGGGGCAGTGGGCTCGGGCATCCCTGGGTACTCCCTTGGGGGGCGCTCGTACCCCTCGTTCTCGGACGCCACCGTGCTGTCGGGCGGCGGGCCCTCGCGATCCTCGTCCAGCGTGCGCTCGGGTCAGGTGGGCGCCGCCGCCGCCGCCTCCGAGGCCACGACCTCCGCCAGCTACAAGAGCCTGGCCAATCAGACGCCACCGCTGCCCGTGCCGCGCAACGGCAGCCTGTCCTACGACAGCCTTCTCACGCCCTCCGAGAGCCCCGACCTGGAGCCGAGCAGCATGGCGGCAGCCACCAGCGGTGGTGCCACCTCCGAGCTGTCGCCGGGGCGCACGCGCAACCCCGTCGCCCTGGGTTACAGCTCGCCGTTCCTGTCGGCGCAGATCGCGCAGCAGCGGGAGATGGAGCTGCACCAGCCGTCAGGGCTGCTGGGCTCGCCGCACCGCAACGCCTACCTGCGTGCCGCCTCCTCCAGCCCCCCGCCACACGCTCCCCCGCCCCCCGACCAGCACCCCCACCACCACCACCACCACTCGCACCACCATCACGCCCAGCCCGCACTCCCACCCTCCTCTTCCACCTCCTCCACCGCTGCGTCCTCTGCCTCCTCATCCTCTGCCCCACACCACCACCACCATCACCACCACTCGCACCACCACCACCACGCCCAACGTGCCCCGCGCTTCTCGCGCCCCCCGCTGCTGTCCGACTCCGGCCCTCCCCCCGCCTACCCCTACCGCACGCGCTCCACTGAGGCCCCGCCCACCACCCACCCGCCCCGCTCCCCCCACCCCCCTCCACTGGGCAAGTCCCTGTCCTACTCCAGCGCAGCGGCCGCTGAGATGCAGTACCGCATGGTGCGCAAGGCCTCCGCTTCAGCCGGTGGCGTGGGGGCAGGAGGAGGCAGCGGCGTGGGGGGGATCCAGGCTCCGAAGTGAGTAACCTTAGCAACCAGCGCTCAACCCGTACCCCCACTATCCAACTCCGACCCACCTCTCTCACACGCACAGCACCCCTCCCTCCCGCACCTCCCCCTGTCTGCAGAACTCCGCCTTTCTCTTCTCCGTCAAAAGCCCGCTGCCTCCTCCTCCTCCCTCCTCCTTCCCTCTCTTCTCACTACTACTACTACTTCTACTACTGCTACTACTACTGCTACTACTACCTACCTCCTCCCAGACTCTTGTGAGTTGTTTTGATTTCATTTCTTCTCCACTGCTCAATCCACCTTTTTTTCTGGTTGTACATTCCACCTAACTGCCTCAGCTCTGCCCTCTGTTGTATGTACTGGCTGTAGCTGCAACCCATTTGAACCCATTATTTATTTGCATTTATTTATTTATTAACTTTGGATGAGGTTTGTCCAGAGGGTAGACAGAGCCGGTGTAGCCAGTTCACTCATTTTGAAACAAATGTAAGGCTGATGAGTAGTTGTTGCCAGACTTCAAATTAATTAAATTCTAATCATCAATCTTGAAGATTATTACTGTTAAATAGTGGCTTATTATTACAAGGGTGATCATGTGCTAATCCACCAATCAAATGCATTCAGTTTCATTGGTTTATTCAGAGGTGCTAGTGATGAAAATACGCTTAACCTCAGGACAAATTTCATTCAGTCTGATATCAGTCATATATTCCCCCGTTTCCTGTATATGCTCGCTCATTGCATTTGGATACATTTTAATTTATTGGCCTCTTCTGTAAATAATACAATGTGTGAATGTGTTCAGTTCATGCTGAACATCGTATCAGGCTGGATTCCCAGACGCGGCTAAACCACATTAGATTGAGATTGATCACTGAGAGTCAAAGCTATTGGGAAAACAGGCATGGCAAAGTAGTCCCTGGTGTGTTGCATCCAGTGGATCATATGAGTAAAGCTGTTGTGTTGAGAGAGTGCTGTTTTTTAATGAATAAAGTGTATGTGTGTGTTTGTAATGTCTGATATCTCACCAGTGTCTTGTGCACTCATTCTTTACTTCTCTTTCCCAGGGATGAAATTCAGATGAAGTCCTATAGCCGAACCAACGGCCAACCTAAATCCTCCTTCTCCCAGTCACCCGCCTCCTCCACCCCCTCCTCACCTTCCCATCCAATCAGTGTCTCCACCCGTCCTGGACAGGCGTATCCCAGCACAGCTGCCACTCAGAGTCCTGCCCACAAGCCCGGTGGCGGGGTAAAAAAAGTGACCGGTGTTGGTGGAACCACTTATGAGATTTCGGTCTGAGTGACTGTGCCCCCCAACCAGCATCAAGCATAGACTCCCTGGACCTGCTGTAACTGTAGGGGAGCTCTGCCATCTTCAGGAGAGCGGTGGCATACAAGGATTACGTTGGCAGACATTTATTGGTATTCCCCACCCACCCACACAGAGGAGGCCATAACCTCTCCAACTGACTTAAATCGCTTCCTTTCTCCTTCCTGCTGCTGTGGACTCGAGATCTTACCTTTCTAATTCGTTTTCCAAAGGAGGACTTTTCTTAAAGAAAATGGCTGGGTTTTGCCAGCTCTGACAGCCAGCAGGAGTGGAGTGATGAGACTAATGTTTGACGCACTGGGAGCCAATCACAGATCGCTAGAGGCGGGTCTCCTTCATCTTTCCTCCAATGAGGTGTGAGCTTTGTTAGGTGTGACTGCTTTGACTGGGTTGCCTTTCTTAAACATTCTACAAGAAACAAGAAAAGCAAGAAAATTCCTTTAATATGTGTAATATGACTCCTCATCTGTCCTGTACAGAAATACATGGTTTGGGGTTTTTGTTTGTTTGTTTTTGCTCCCTTGGTTTTCCACCAGTTACAGGGGGACTTACTGGCATGCCGTAGCCACTTAGGACCACTGTGATACTGGCTACTTGCCATGCTGCCTTTGTGTATTGACCAATCAGTAGTGGATGAACAGAAGAGCTAGGGCACAGAAACGGCATAGCTGAGCTTTGAAATGGATCAGCCAATCTCTGCTAGTGTTTTTGGGGCAGTGGCCTGGGGAATCAAGGATAAATGTCTTATTTTATTTAATTTTTAAATGTTATTTTATATGAATTTATATAAAGCTATTGATAAGATCAATATTTCCTCTTTTTTTTTTCTTCTTTTTACGATGGCTGATATGAGATTTTTAGCTAATCAAAAAAGAGATAACTGTAAACGTACGGACCCTTGTTTGATGGACTGGACCTTCTGTCATTTACAGAAGCTGAGCATGTTGCCTCAGCGTTACAAAGGGTCTGAACACACAGAAAGATTTCAGCCAATGGGTAGAAGTTCATTTCGCCATGGTGATATGTAGCATTTTAATGCATTTGATATAGAAACCCATCCTGATGTTGGGTTGTATTTCTTGGATTCTGTTGTATACGTTTTGATGGCCTGCCACTTTAAAGTATGCAACATTTCTTTCCCCTTCCCCTTCCCTCTTGCTTTTTTCATTTTTTTTTATCAGCGGTCTCTCATGTTGCCTTGTAGTCTTATTAGCCAATTGGTATTCAGCAGCTTACCACTACACACGCTTGTATCGCCAAGCCATGGAGAGGCAAGAGAACCATATCAGCCCGTCCTGATTGGTTAAGTTTAGACCATTGAAAAATACCTTTTCATTTGGAGTTTGAATCAGTCGGGGGGGGGGATACAAGTTGTTGTTTTTTTTTTCAATTTTTTATTTAAGCTCTGTTTATTTTAATTTCCTCTCACAGTGAGTTGCAGGCATTTTGCAGGGAGCTATAGATCTATCCACCAACCGATCAGACACACAGAATTTAGTGTCCACTTGAAAGTTTGACCTAGTGCTCATTGCCCTTTAAGATATCCAGAAGTCTGGACAGTTAACACACGGCCAGTGGATGCCCCTGCCAGACCAGATGGTAGAGACAGGCATAGTCTGCAGGAAGGCAGGGACACAGGCCATATGGGAGTGAAGTATTCTGTATAGCTCAGTGTGGGTGGATGTGTGTGTGTGTGTATGTGCGTGTGTGGTTGAGAATTGGTAATAAAAAATACTGTTTATAAAACGTAAACTGTGGGCTTTTGACTTGATTATTGTAAGGAAATTCACACTGGACAGGCTTGACAATAAATATATATATATATATATATATATATATAATTTCACTACCTAAATAGTGTATTCAAAATTGCATCGCAGTCCTGTTTTACAGAATTGTGAATGATCACTCCATCAAGCTGCTATTCTGCATTCAACATGGTCACTTTTCAAATGCAGGGGAGGAAACTAGTAACGGACTCACTGTGGTCCTACATTCCACCATTGCTTTCTTTCAAACACATTCTTCTGCTATAGTATTTTACAGTGAGACTCATTGCTGTGGTAAAACATCTTTAGCTGATTGACACGTGTAATCTTTTGACTCCCAGGAAAATGTGTACATCTATCGCTATGCTATTTCAATCGTGTAAAATGTTTCACAAAATGTGCACATGTCCGGTTTGAATGAACAGAAAGAACTATTGTGAGGGAGCACGAAAGTAGCAGACCCAAACTAAATCGCCACCATGACCCTTGGGGCTACAGGGTCATTTTGATGAGTGATTTTTTTTCCTGAGCTGCTTTTATGTTCTCTCGCAATACTTAAGCTACCTTGCAATATTTTTGCATTCTCTTGCAATATCCAGCACGCACAGATCACCCATCTGCACACCAGATATCACGTGCGCACACAGTACTCTCTTGTGAGACCAGGCAACTTTATTGTGTACACGCGCTACTATCTCTTGAGCACAAACTTGTGCGCACCAGAAATACTTTATTTCTCGTGTCCCCTTAGGGGTTCTGCATAAATCAAATGGGTCCGCCTAGGGGTTCTGTAGAAATCAAACTCTTCCTTTGACCAAATCTCTGTGGGTTAGGGCCCAGTCCTGAGATTGTCAGCAAAGACAGACATGTAACGAGACGTGAAGTTATTTATGTAGTTTTATTTTATATGAGAAACAACACATCTCATCCATGGCACGCTGCCCATTATCAGTCACCACAGAGCAAGATCGGTGAAATAAAAACAATGAATCAATGAAAAACGCATGGCTCATTCAAAGCACACATAAGCACGGGTTGACAGCAGGAAGTCCACATCACCTCAGTAATGTGTTTAGCGAGAGGTTTCGTTGCAATCAGCGGTGTTCAATCACCTGATATTACCCATACTGAGGACCAAGATGGAAAATAAAGGTTCATTTAAATAAAAGTGTGAAAATTGTATAATGGCTTACTGGAAAACATATATTAAGCTAAAACAGACCTCTAGACTTTACAGTGTTTTCAGACATGGGCCCCATTAGGGCAGGAAATGTGCACAATATGAGAAAAAGAAAGTCCGTCCTGGTTGAATGGGGAAAATTAAGCCTGACGGTGAACCATAACACCTAAGAAATATGATGAAACTTGCCACCTGCTTCAAGAATGACAGGGTCACCAGGACTCTTCAGGAATGACTGGAGTGTTGCTTATCTAGGCAGAACCATGGATTCAGGGGAGTGATATTGAAGTAACACCTACAAATCTTCTGCCTCCTTATCCCTTTTCAGTATATAAAAAAAAATGAAAGAAAACAACAACTTCATTCTAGCCCCATAAATTGTAGGCAGATGTAACAACAAAATGACAGGAATTAATAACCACAAAAAAAAGAGACAAACATGACCAATAGTATCTGACACATAAATAATAAAAAGTATAGTTGTTAAAAAAAAAAAAGTCACTTAAATCAATGATGCTACCAGAGGTAGAGCGCATGAAATGCTTCATTGGATCATCTTAAATTATATCTACTTTATTAAAAAAACATTAGAGTTACAGTATAATAGGCAGAGGTCCAGTGAGAAAATGTTATGTACCACTGGAGTGGTAATCTAGGGCCCATCTTAAATTAATTTGATCACGTGGTTTTAAAAGGATATAAATGATGTTATTTTGCAATTGAATTGCAATTTGTAAGTTCTACAAAAAAAAAAAAAAAAAAAAAATCACAATCTTTAACTTGTTCCCATTCAGTACCATTAAATTCACACACTCCACTCAATACTACTTGCATAATGCCAGCCAGTCCTGTGATGATGTCACAACATTCAAGAGAAGCATGGACTCCTATTTGTCCTTCTTGGTCTCCTGGGCGTTGACTTCAGGCTCAGGCTCCTCCTCCTCAGGCACAGTTGGGAACTGGGTTTCATTGGCTTTCTCACTCTTCTCGCCCTTAGCCTTGCCCAGCTTCTTGGACTTCTGGTAGAGTTCGTTCAAGCTGAACTCTCTAATGATGTTCTCCTACAAGCAGAGAGAGATGACATCTGATGAAGCCCTATTGAGTGCATTGGTGCCGATCCAAAGGCCAGAAAATGTTGCTTTCATTGGCGCATGAACAGTGCCTTTCACCAATGTTGCCATCATAGGCACTGTTCATGCATATGCCATTCACCAATGATTCCACCCCAGTGTGTTGACATGCGTGTCACAAACATTAGAACATTGCCACCAAAAATCCACCATTACTATCATATTGTCTTTGCCACTCTATGCTATGGGAAATAATAAACCATCACATGAACAGCACCTGAAACTAAAGGCAAATCACTGTTGCAAAGCAGAGATGGTGCAGCTAACCTCCATTAGTTTAATATTTTAATTAGGTATGGAAATATTAAAGAAGTGTGTGTGTGTGTGTGTGTGTGTGTGTGTGTGTGTGTGTGTACATCTGAGACTTGACTGAGGTCATCAGGCTTGTGTGTGCATTGGGCTGCCTCACCTCAGTGAAGCTCCAGGAAACTGCCCTTCCCTTCTTGTCCACTTGGGGGCGCCTCATGACCTCCTTGTCACCCTGGAAGAGGACCAGGGAGGGCAGCTGCTTTGATAGGGGAGATGCGCTCACCCTATACCTACGCGCAAGATGGATTTAAGAAATGAGCAATAGAAAGGAACAGTCATTTTATCTGTAATCTTTTTTAATGTTTCTGTAATAAGTATCGTCAGGAAGAGGAACATCACTTACTTCTTGCACACCTCTCCATATCGGCCAACGTCCACTTTCCCAAATTTGAGACCAGCACAATTATATCTAAAAAATAAATATGTATAAGAGACAGATATTCATAAACACAAAAAGATGATGAAGGTTCTGGCTTTTGCTGGATATGCTGGTTGAGTCTGGAATATACCAAATAATCCAAAACATTCCAAGACCCATTACAACATTTGATGAAGAAGCCAATTAGTAACATCATCTTTGTCTCAAGCATGTAATGTCAGCCTTTGATTGTTTTCATGTTTGAATGACACAACAATTGCCACCCAGCTGCTGGTGCAAACCTTGGTGAGTTCCTGCCTTGATTACTGCAACGCCCTCCTAACGGGCCTGCCGGCTTGCGTGGTGAAACCACTACAAATGATCCAGAACGCAGCGGCGCGTCTGGTGTTCAACCAACCGAAAAGGGCACACGTCACCCCGCTACTCATTGACCTCCACAGGCTGCCTGTAGCTGCTCGCATTAAGTTAAAGTCACTTATGCTTGCCTACAGAGTGCTTGATGGTTCTGCTCCCACCTACCTAAATGCTCTTGTAAGGGCAAATGTTACACCCAGGATGCTGCGCTCTTCTAGTGAGCGTCGTTTGGCACTGCCGTCTGTGCAAGTACGGCAGTCCAGACTATTCTCATTTGTAGTTCCACGTTGGTGGAATGAACTACCTAGCACTACCAGAGCAGGGGCGTCCCTCTCTACCTTTAAGAAGCTTTTGAAGACCCAACTTCTTCAGAGAGCATTTCCCGTCCTAACTGGCACTTCAACTAGTGCGTAACTTGCAATTCCAGCAGTTACATTTCTGCACTTCTTTTTATTTTTATTTCATTTTGGTATATTTCTTATGTAAAGTAGTATTTATTGTTACACCAGGTTCTATTGCTCGTAGCTTGACTATTCTCTCCCTTGTACGTCGCTTTGGACAAAAGCGTCTGCTAAATGTAAATGTAAATGTAACAACTTCCTCCTTAACATCAGAAACCCTTACAAGTCCCTTTCCCTAACGCAATAATACCGTTTTACTGTACTTTACACACTGTCATTTGGCAGATGTTTTTTGTGTAATGTGTAAGTGTAATGAAATGGTAGCAAAGAGATGATGAAGGAAAAAAGTACTACAGGCAAGGGTGGCATGAAAAACACACCTCTATCTCGCTAGACTTGAGATCCAGGGGGGAAAAAAAGGTAAAAAACTAAGTTCAACTGCAGAATAGTTATAACTAGTGCCGTCAAACGATTAAAATATTTAATCGCATTTATGTCATAGTTAACTCAAAATGAATCGCGATTAATCGCACATTTTTATCTATTCTAAATGTCCCTTCATTTAGTTATTTTTTTTCCATAATTTTATTTTTATTTTAATGCCCTTATCAACATGGACAAGTGGATTGGCTTGCTTTATGCAAATGTTTTATTTTAGTGAAAACCAACATTGCCAAACAGGGCGGTACAAAATAAAATTATAAAGTGCACATTTCAGGTAAACAAGGACTCAGCCTATAGTGCAGTTAAACCATGGCTTAATATTTTCTTTTTTTCAAGTTTGCTGGGAACATAGCAGTCAGGCCTCTTATTTCAGAAACAATGAACCGTAACAGTTAGGTTACCAATAAAAGGTAAGCCTACTACTTCTTTGCTTTCAGCCAGCTGCCTGTTGACATTTTCAGACAACAGTGAAGCTCGCTTCTTTTACACAACACAACTTTTAAAAGTAAACTTTCCATTCAGAAGCTTTTTATCATCCATTTCGCCGTATCGCGCTCACCATTCACTCAAACCGTAACGTTAGCCTACTACACAGTTTGTGAGGCCAAAAAGAACGTTAATCTTAAAAAATTTTTTTAAAAAAAAACATCTTGCGTTAATCTCGCGATAAAAAAATTAACGGCGTTAAAATGGGTTTGCGTTAACGCCGTTAATAACGCGTTTAACTGACAGCACTAGTTATAACTTCAGCTGCTTTTTGAAATACTGGGAGTGCCACATGGTGTAAGGGCCAGCACACACTGCTCACTGCCAGAACGCAGGGGGCGAGCGGAAGAAGCTCTGAGTATTTGGTGAAAGGAGAGTGGATTCAAACTTGTAGCTGAAGTTGCAACCTAAATGATTAATGCTTAAAAACCCTAAAGATCACTCGCTTCTGCCATACTGACATGGTGGAGGAGATGAGAGCAAGAGTGGCTCTGGCTGCAGTGCTGCTGTGAGCGGACATGACTGAGCGTGGCACTCAGCGGGGTGGGGGGTATGTGAGAGATTAGACTCTTACTTCAGTGACAGGTCTGCATAGACAGAGGCAAAGGACTGGCACTCTGGAGACCAGTTGGCAAAAAACTCCACAATCCAGGTCACGCGGCTGTCCTTCTCCAGCTCCTCCTGTGAATGTCACAGGGACAAAAGCGCCAATTCAGATCTTTAGTAAATCTAATTTGAATGATCAGAGCACAGAACAGTCTATGATGTTTAACACTGCACTCTAAGGGCAAATATGGAATCATGTTGTTTTCAGGTAATACTCACATCTATAGTCTTGTCATTGAAGTACTTGATGTACTCAGGGCCCATATAGAGTGGTGGCTTACAGGTCATGAGAAACACTGAGGAAGAGAGACAGAGTGACATGCTCATAATATAAATTGTAGTATTTGAAGTTCACATGGTCAAATTGGTTCTATTGAAATGCCATCAAGGTGGGGGCATTTAGAGTAAATGCATGAAGTGTAATTAAACAGTAATGGGACACTAGTACACAAAAGAGAGCATGGTGGTCATTCAGACAGTAAGTGTAGAAGTTGATCCAACACTGACCGATGCAAAGGGTTAGGTAGAGCAAGCCCAAACGAATGTCCAGCCTGAAGAACAGGAACACATTGGCCACCTTGCTGAAGAGGATGATGTTTCCTACGTGCTGTTCTACTGTAACTAAAATATCAAAACAGATATGGACATATTAAAACTTAACAAAAACAGATGTTAGGGACCATTTAGAGAAAGTGGCATGTGACATGATTTATGAATGAGAATAAACAGAGGAAAGAGCCTATGAACAACAGACATTGTGAGTCCCAACAGCATAGAAGAATGTAATCAAACCAAACATCAAGTCAATGACCTGCTACTGACAACAATGTGGCTGTAAAGCGAGATGTTGACTAAACAATGCATGGCTTCAAATTTAAATAGCTTTAGATGTCTCAGATTGCTTCACTGTCAATACGTTTGTTTTGACTAGAATCAGCATCCTACACAGACTGTTAAAGTGGACATCTCAACATTGTCGCCCAGTTTGACACAGGTTTAGCTGATGGTTGTGGTTATGGTCTTACTTGCTCTCCTGTTCTTCAGCATGACGATTGCACTGAGGAACATGAGAATCTCCACTTCCCTCTACAAGAAAAAGAATCATCACACAACTGTTAAAAACACAGCCCAATTGTTTTTAGATTAATGTGAGGACGTCCCATCTCAGCATCCCAACAAAGCCATTTTCTGAGAGGGAACAGGGATGTGACAAAATTACTCTGATGGTTCCTTGAGGCAGATCTGCCCCTTGTTAACTGTTAAGTGCAAGAGTTAAAGAGTTCACAGGACAGACCGAACTACACACAAACAAAACTTGTGTTTTCCAAGCATTTTGGTTGGCAGGGCAAATCGCCCTTCTTATACTAGCCAGATGTCATCTAAATGTAATATGACACGGTTAAAGGGCTACCTTAGCTGTGCATTGCAGCTTTCTTGCCCCACCCCCAACACCCATATATTCCACCTCTAAGAACCATTCACACACATACAAATTCCCATCCACGGCCTGACCTATGTCTATAAGATGAAGCCGGGCCCGTGTGAGACTAAATTACCATGAAAGGGCCTCACCAAATAAATGTATGCGATATGTTACAATCCCCATCACAACTAAGAGATTACACGTGTATCGCTGACGCACCTGGCCCGCATCCTTGACACCTGCTCAAGCTAACGTTATCTGCCATCCCTTCAAGGTAGAGCTTAACTACCTAACGTTAGAAAGCTATGGTAGCTATCTATTTATCACAATTACAAAGGGTTGCTTTCCTCGTTTGCATAAGCTAAATTATATATCCACGGGCCTACCACAATGTATTCTCCCCGACAAACTGATGTGCGCTAACATTAGCTAAAGTTAGCTAACACTATTCTATCCTTGAAACGCACGTCCCCCACCCCTCAAAAAAAAAAATTGGGATGGCAAGCCAGTCCCCGACAAATTAACGTTTAACGATTCAGTAACTAATATGAAAACAAAATGTGACGACCCCTCCCCCCAGGTAAGGGTAGGATTGTGTGCGTAAACACTAACATTATAACGTTACTAACCCAGTCAAAGTCGCAGGAGTTCCCGTCCTCTCGTTGAGTTGATAGGTGTTCGCATATTCCTGGTGTCTTGCGGACCGCGAAGAAAGCGAGTGACATAAACAAAGAGGCGACATAATATGGCTTCAACAGCCATTTGTACACCAGTGGCAAGTGATAAAGAAAGGCTAAAAGTGGGGTTAGTAACGCCATTTTCTACAAACAGCGAGCGGCCGGTAAATGCTGAGGACGGAGGATGAGGAGCTAAACCCGTCGTGAATAGGTTTCCCGTCGGCTAGCATATACTCTAATTAAAGGTGGCCTACGGAAGCAAATGTAGAGGTCACTGCGGACAAACGGTGGTCCCGCCTCTCCTGAAAAGCGCAAACAATTGGTTGCAGAGTGGCCAAGTGACTCCTTATTGGCTGATCATTCCCCACAAAGCGGATGACAACAGGAAGTGTAGTTACAATGTGTCCTAACTGTTTGCCGTAATAACTGATATATAACGGCACCAAATCATCACCTTATTAGAAAATACAAGAATAAATAGCCGGAGTTATTTCAGAGCTCGTCGTAATGTAGTCATGACAGTGTTTTTTTGTTTGTTTGTAAAAAGTAAAGATAGTTTTGTTAGTGAAGCACCTAGTAATTCTGAAAAAGACGCTAGGTGGTTGAATCTAAAATGAACCTTTTCCTTTGCTGACAGCTGGAGCCACCAGGGGTCAGCAAGTGATTAGAGCTCTCTCTCAAATACGCACACTGAAGAATAACCACACACTATTAAACAAAAAGGTTAATAAAGGGCACAACTGTATAAAAAGAATCACTGCACACTACTCAATTTATAATTTAATGATTGTGAAAAAACAAAGACAAGAACACAGCTGATGTTCACCCTGCTCCTGAAACATGATTCTTAAGTTTGAGCTGTCCATGTTGGTAATGATCTGTCAGGCTGACAGTCAGGAACTCCACCTAACAGAACCTTGCCTTGGTGTCAATTAGTTGATTCCTCAACTGAATATAGTGTGAGGAAGGAAATCCAAAGGGAGAGAGTTATCAGGTTACAGTTAAAAAGATGCAATGCACATGGTGGGCACATGATGGCATGTTTTGGGTATGTGTGTGGGTCTGCGTGCACAGCCATGCCTCTGCTGGATGAAATATCAGTGAGGGGTTCATGAGCAAGATAAATACAGAGAGGGATCTGTGCCAAAACTTCTCCCTTATATTTGAAACTTCCTCTGCCAGCGTCTTTCGTAGACACTGCTTCAAATGAGGGAAGTGAATGAAGATATTCTTTTACATGTATGGTAGGTTGTATTTTTGTGCCATTTATTTAACAATATGAGAAATGTGTCCTCAATGTGTAATTTTTTTGTATTAATGCCAAAAGGATTATTTCAGCGGTTTATGTACAGTTAGGGAGTAAGGTATTCAAGGACATCATCACTAGTTTTTATCTAACTAACATTACAACTAACATAACTTTTTTTACTGAATATTTTCTTTTCAGGGTTTTGCTACAGGGGCTTCACGGTTTATGGGTTCATGTTCTCCTGAGCTTCGCCTAAATCGCAGAGTAAATAAACAAAACACAGCCAGGATCGTCTTTTTATTACAATTAAACAGACATTCTTCAAGCAAAAAAAAGCACCAAAAATGCTGATAAATCATGTCAATTAAACATTTACATATTTTATACAGTAATCAAACAACACTGATCTGTCATGTAAAAGCCCAATATGAGTTCATACATTAAAAAATTACAAACACATAAATGCCAACTGGGAGAGCTATAACTCCATTTAGCCATGCACTCTAAAAAACGGCTTGACCGCTACATGGCACTTGGTCTTTTATCCACAGTCATGCTTTCTGTCCTTCCCTTAAATATCTTACATATCCTTAAACAGAAACCTGTCACTACTGTCACATTTAAGAACTGTGTTATTTCCTAGAATTTATTGAGAACGGCAATATGTATTAATATCAGTAAAAATAGAGCATGCCACAAAAGATCAAACAGCGAAATATCAAGCATCAAAAACAATAAATGCATAAAGATAACACTGCTATGAGTAGTTTTGGAAGGTATCTACATAATAATATATTTAAACATTTACCCTGATATTACCCAAGGGTCAGTCAAGTTCAGGTTCATTTGTTTTATTTTATGTCAACACTAATACATTTTAGTATGGTGTAGACTCATGGGTACTTGTCTGAAGTTGTATCAATTTCTTATAGGCTAATAAGATGGAAAGATGGAATATACAAAAAACATGGAAACACATAATATTATGTTTGCATTTGAATGAAGCCCTGCTTCATCACATCTGTGATTCACGATCATGAGATTGTGTACATCAATATCGTCTTTATCCCTCAAAACAATCTCTTTTAACACAATCACCTTCTTCATTCACAATGAATTTTCCATTTTATAACATTAAAAAAACACACTACAGATATCCTACATAACTATTCAGCTGAACATGCTTAAGGTTTATGTTTTTGAATCCCAGCATTTGGATTGCCATCAAAACCCAGTTCCAACAAGTTAAATAAATGCATATTTAGCTGAACAGTTAACTAAGACAAGCAATACTATATTTTTCAGCAATACTAACAGGCTAAAAAAACAGTCAGTAAGCAAATAAAAAGTTACTTTTTACAGCATCATTAAGTGAAAAACCTGGTTGTGCCAGCACTAAACCTGTAACTTTGGCAAAAACCTAGCAGTGGGCGGCCACCATAGTGGTGAGTAATCAGATATTGGGACACAACTGACGCAACAATACGACACAACTGACGCAACTACACAGTCACAAAGAGGGAACAACCAAAGACAAACACATATGAAAGAGGAATAGACAGGTCAAAGTGTGATGGGGCATTGGCTAGAAGTGAGGTGGGCAACAGACACACACACACACACACACACACACACACACACACACACACACACACACACACACACACACACACACACACACACACACACACACACACAAATGTACGTACTTACGCAGAGTGTTAGGATTATTGACTAGTGCAGTTTTGATACACACTCGTGGATTGGCTGCTTCACCAAAAAGAACAAACTGTTTTAAGAGTGATAAGAATGGATTTTAGGGGGAGGTAGCTCAAAATAAATACAGCCAATCCGTTAGTTCCATTGGCTCCCTATAAGTGGACTGCAGATAACACTGTGATTATGTGCTTGTGAATATGGCCATAGTAATGGTAGTTTTGGTCATACATGAGTATGTCTTGGAAAATGTGTTTATATCCCATAGTGACATTTTTGGTACACAAACATTATTCAGTTAGGCATCTAGTGTTATTACTAAGAGCAAACACTATAAAGACACTTAGTTTCCTTTGTCCACAAAAAAAACTAAACTTCATGACCATCTACATGACCATTGCCTGAGTGCCCATTGCCCTGATGTTTAGAGTGGCCATTGCTTGAGAGCGCTTTCCTCTCGTCTGCTGAGTGGTCAGTGGCCTCCCTCTCAAGCTCCTTCTTCTCATGGACCAGGTGTCTGCGGTGGTACAGCAAGTATCCTGGCAACAGGAAGCCAGTCACTGACAATGCGAGGAGTCCAATGTTGATCTGTTGACAAGAGGAAAATCTGAGGAACGCTCCAGACCATTTTGTAGCATTTGTTACATCAAATATATGTATGATTTGTTTTTCACAGCGGAACACTGCTTGTCTTTTACTTGTCTACAATGTACCAAAGCACAAACACAACAAGTGCAATTTTAATGAAAACTTTAAAATCACTGGCCTTACAGCTGAACACTGACAATGATGAAACTCTGCTCCCTTCCAAAAATGATGGCATCATTCATTGGCAAATGAAAGCATCAGACAATATGTTGTGTGCTCATAAGATGTGTGTGTGTGGCCAGTGGTCTTACCCAGTAGGGGTCTCCCTCCAGGGGTCCCAGCATGGCCATGAAGAGGGGCTGCTGGAGCAGGGCAAACAGGGCACTCATCAGAGACTGCATTCCCGTCAGGGTCCCAAAATGATTAGCAGGGTAACTGCAAGAGAACACATCCACCATCAGAACATGGAACAATCACATCTGGTCATAGGATATTATGGTATGTGATTCTATACAGTGATATTTGGTACTGCAAATAATTAGGGACATCAGTTTGAGAACCCACCCACTGCCTTCTAAATTACACTATACAACCAAAATGAAATTCAAGGTGAAGTACTCACACAGCAGCGTAGAGACCTCCACAGCACGAGTGGATGAAGCCACGCACCACAGTATGGAGGACATAAGCCAGCAGCTGATAGAGAGAAGAAAGGAGATGAACACACCTGACTATAGTACTTAGTTATTTGGTAGTTATTTGGGGTTTTGACTTAGAGACTATGTGACTTTTTTAATTTAATTTGTGAAAGTATCTGCTTAAGTTTTATTTAGATGTGAGGGTTGAACCTGTAGGGGCAGGCTGTCGATGAGGGAGATGATGCCGAAGGTGACCAGCAGCAGGTTGGTGAAGATGAAGGCTCTGATGGCATTGGTCAGTTTCTGGATCTTTTTGCTACGTTTTGGAGGCCCAGGTAGACTACCAAGAGAAATGTTGCCAGTCATAAAGAATGCCTCAAATGTCTTTTTGTACATCAAAAATGAATGCACGCATGGGAAAACTCTTTCCAATCAGTGATCTTCACCCTTACCTCTTCTCCCCCTCTGGAGGACTTGCCTCCTCCTCACACTCCTTCATCCTCCAGTCCATGATGTAGCCAATCAGGGGACAGGTGAGCAGACACAGCAGCTGCATGGTGCCAAAGATGGACGAGTAGAAGTTCACTGAAGAAACACAAGAGCACATATCTCAATATGCCACCCATAAGACAGCCTGAAGTCTATAATCTGCAACATCCAGCTGCTGACATGCCAGATGTTACCCATCATGATACCTATGATGGTTGCTACATAAACTACAAGAAATATGACCACAGCATACTATGGTCCTATATCACAGGACACAACACTGTACTAATCTTCTAATACTAATGAAAAAAAAACTGTGCTGATGCAACACCCAGTCGTCACCATAACAGTAAACAGGAAGACTCAGAACTTTGTAAGTACCTTGTTCCTCTGCATCCAGCACCATGTCCTCGGTGGCTGTAACAGAAACAGAAGATATTAGCAGATTTACCTATGTTCAACAGCACTGCTGTCACACTGCTGTCACACTAACAAGTCACTTTATGGCAAATCAAACAGATGCTTACGATCAGGGTCACCATGGGTTACCAGGAACTCTATCATTTTGTTCATGGAACCCATGAAGAAGATGAGACGCAGCTGTGTCATCGCCATGGTGATGATGCTCCACAGAAAGATTGGGGAACAGACTGAACGACGGAATGGAGGAGAACCTGAGGTCAAAGGTAACATGGTCATGTCAGTCTGAAGTATACAAAATTGTTGAATGTTTTTTATTATTTGTTTATATGTTTCTAGAAAAGTCTGAACATTTCAGCCCAGACAATACGCCTCTCCAGGCTTAGTGTAAGTGTCTAGGCATTTAACGTAGCTAAGAAGTCTAATTACTCAACTGAAAACATTTCCACTAATCATTTATTTTCATCACTGACTTTTGATGTCAGTTACTGTCTATAAGGCTAGGTTTGAGTAGATGTTTTTACACAAAATATAGTGCCCTAGGATGTTCCCAGGCCTCATGAGTTAGCTAACATTGGCTGTTGGCTTGTACTTTTGTATAAATTATACTGCTAAATACAAGTCGACTTACTGATGATGTGTTACTGCGATTAAGAAAGATTGTTATCCCCTTGATTGCAAATCTCCACTATCACTGCTAATTATAAGGTGATAAGACACCAGTTACAGAATCAGCAAGAGACAAATATTTTATTATCAATCCTTGTTCTGTTGATGTCTTGGTTTAAAGACAAATAGGTCTTGCTTCGCAATGCTGTGTGGTTGAGCAATCACACTAATAAAACTTATGAAGAGCAATAGTGTGATTGCTGGAACTGATGCTGATGAGTGTCATGACTTTGTCAAAGAATAAACTTCCAGTGCTGGATGTACTGGTCAACTCAGTAAATTACTCAGTACATCTTAATAAAAAAAGCCCCTGTCAGTTTCACATCAAAAGATCAAGACACTCAGTAAATAAGTCATTAAGATGGAGTGACAAAATGGTATGAGAACTCTTTTATACAACAATTATTTTAACCATTTTATCCAACAGTGAATGTTCTGCTACAGGCTCTGAGCCTCATGGGTTTTGACTTGAAGCTGTTGTAATGATCCAGCATAGGGAGTGTTATTTATTTTTGTATGTGCATGTCTCCTTACAGTTGTGCTAGGGTCTCCTTACAGGTGTGCCAGGGTCAGGGGAACATAGGCTGTTCATCTAGCCATGTTTGTTTACACGTGCTCTGGGCTTATAATTACATGAATGCCAAATCAAAACCATCACATTAGGGCACAAAGTGCTCCTGGATGGGTTTGCGATGACCCTAGGTATGTGTGTGTGTGTATGTTCAGCGGATCAGAAAACATCTTACTCTGGCTCTGCTGTGGATCATCATTGCTGTGGAGATCAGTAGGGCACTCCTTCTCTCTGAGTGTCTGGCCAACTGTGGTCACATGACTGTAGCAGCGATCACCAGTCGCCTTGTGCTCCAGAACCAGCCCTGTCAGCTTAATCTTTTTACTGTGTGTGTGTGTGTGTGTGTGTGTGTGTGTGTGTGTGTGTGTGTGTGTGTGTGAAAGATATGGAGAGAGAAAGACATGGAGAGAATGACAGTTATTCTTCACAAGGAAATTAATCTTATAAAACAGTTATTGTCTTCCAGTCTATGACAAAGTTATTACACTGTTATACCACAAGACAGCATTGACTCAGGACTACAGGAAAGTGCAACCACATTTCTAGCCCCACACATCTCTGATGCAACCTCCTGTCTGCTATAATAAGGTACCACGGCCCACATGTCTGAGCTGTTGCCTAACTGCTGTCTCAGCGTTTCTGAAAGTGGCACTGGTTTTTCCCTGCACTGACACGATTGCGATCACCGTGCCAGTCATTCACTCACGTGTAGCGACTGTCTTCGGGGGCAGGGAAGGACTCTGCGGGCCAATTGACGAAGCAGTTGAGGAAGACAAGGCATGCAAAGCCCGCCCATCCCCAGAAGATGGCTTTGAAGGACACCCCCAGATCATAAATCATCTGAAGAGGAGTGGGGTTAGAGAGAAAAAATAGAAGTGTGAGGCTAGGAAATAAATCAAGGCTGATTGCTCACTATTCTGATCTGATGGATGACGTTTCACTAGTAGTCTAAGGCTATAATGTGTGTAATGGGTACAGCTTTATTTGAATGGGTCATTACAAACAATCAACATTTATTGAAACTTAGAGTTGGTGTTAGGGTTAGATTCAGGTGAGGGTCACTGTCAACTGTGAGTTCGCTTAAATTAATTAAGGTTAAATTAATTAAATAAAATTTTTATGATCAGTTTATGATCACTAATTAGACTTAGTTGAGAATTATCTTACATTACTAAAAAGGTTACGACTACTGGACCATTACCTAAAGTGTTACTTATACATGCCCTCAGTTTATCACATCTGACTACAGTCTTTTAATTAACTTGCAGACTTAAGTCTGACCATTTAATCCATTTAATGAATAACTCTTGATGGTGGCTAATATAATTTACCTCAGGCAGTAGTGTGTATGACATGGTACCCTATCAGTAGACTGGTGAACAAAAGTGTAGTACTGGTGGATTCTGTTGTTCTAATCTAGAGCCCTGCTACTGCCTGTCTAGATTGAGCACAGGTAAGCACATGGTAGGATTGTAGAGTACATCTCACCTTGACCGCTGGGAATGTGACCGCGGAGGAAGCGTAGGAACCAAACATGATGGACAGGATGGTGGATCGAACATTGCCAAACATGTTTGGCAACTGGCAAGGGAGAGAGAAAAAAACATAGGGGGGGGGGGGGGGAGAGGGAGGGAGGGAGTAAGACTGCTGACTGTTTATTGGCAGTAAATCGGTGCAAACATACAATTGTAAATGACATTCATTTTAAAGAAGATATGATCAACTTCTCAAGGGTTGGCTCGTGGTGATGGCGATTCAGAGTGATGGAAACACCTCATAACTACAGTCTGTGTTAAGGGATAACTACAGCTGCAATTTTGCCACTCACTTGATTTTATTTATTATTGCTGTATAAATGCTTTGCAATGCTATACATTCATCAGCAGGAGGCGTAGAGAAGCTTGTATTGCCTGCAGAACAGCTGGGGACTAAGGCAAGACACAGGAACACAGCTGGGAACTAAGGCAAGACACAGGAACACAGCTGTCTCCAAACTCTGGCACACAGGGGCTGCCCTAGGGCTGCTACAGCAACGGGTATATGTGTGGGCAGCTTTGGTTCATAACCGTCTCAAATCCGTCTCATTTCTGATCACTTAGGAGCTAGCTAGAGTTGAGCAGAATGAGAGTTAGAGTCTCTGACAGTCCCCTCTGTATTCTTCCCTCAAGTTCATGTGACAGATTTCCTTCCTCTGTTTTCTTTTGCTTATCTCTCATCCAATCCCCTGTGTGGAAAAAGAGTGTGTGACAATCTGCAGGTGGCAACAGTGCTGGTAAACACAGCAGCTGTGAACATTTCGATGCATCCCTGCCAATGACAAAGTGCCAAGTCTCTGTGAGAGGACAGATATCCTATCAAGCACAACAAAATCAAACTTAGCATAGGACAAACAGTAAACCAAGTCAAGGGACATGCAGCACCACACTGTGACATAACATGTGGTTGTAAATAGCCAATCAGTACAGTACACTACAGATGTTTTGATCTTCCAATATGAACAACACTCTGGAATTGCTGCAGACCTATACTATTAGACAATGTCTAAGATAAGGCAAACTAAATATTTACCATACAAATGATCACACCAGGAAGTGTGCCACTCCACACTACAAAACTGACTACATACAGTGTTTGATTTTTTGATGATCTTAACACTGTATTGCACAGCACAACACAGCACAGTAATGGTGTTTTGAAGGAGACATAACAAATCTCCCTCATATAAATCAACCAAAATCAGTTCTCCTCATCACTTGTTCAGGCACTCATTCTCAATCTTCCACCTTCCCTCACACCACCTGTTTTCCTTTGGTATAGAATATCGTGTGCCTGCACAGGGTCCTACTTGACCCCTGGCAGTGCAGTCAACTCCTGCACCATCCCTGCAATGCATTTTAGGACCCGTGCCAGATATCAGGCTAAACATGCGCTTCTGCTTACATATCTTAGGCAAATTTGGAACACAAACTCCTGAAGAGCAAATGAGATGATGCAATCCCAGATTCCTACAAGGTAGAATCATTTGAAGGCAGGATTGCACAGCTTGCTTTGTTTGTTTTAGTTACATTCAAACAACACACACCCACCACCACATCCACTCACATCTACGCGCACACCCTGCGTGTGGAAAAGGACTTCCCCATGAACCTCATGACTAATCTTTCCAAGTTCACCTAAGGACATTTACCACCACACACTCCCCCCTCACCCTAGCCCCCTCCCTCTGTCACTATCCATTCCATTTTCAATGACCTCTAACAAATAGTTATGACCCCCCTCTGATTTCTCCCTCTCCCTCTCTCTATTTTCCACAGTATGCTGTTTTCCCCATGTTGTTTTTTGTTTACTGAGCTACCATACACTTCTGCCAATGCAGCAGCTAGCCTTCCTGGGGTCTGTGAAAACAAATATACCCAAACACAAAACATAAAAGTTTCACAGAAGCCTAAAATACATACAGTACAAACGTTCTCTTTCACACCATCTGCACAAGACGAGATTAGACTTGTCAAACTCAACCGAATGGAGTACATGTTAAGACAAGAGACTCCACAGAACCTTCCATAAGAAAAATCAGTATGAGAAGAGGAAGTTAGGGATGGTTTCTGTTCAAGTTTTTTTGACATAACTCCTCCGTTTGGACATTTGTGGTAACATATTCATGTTCGGTAAAGTATGCTCAAACTGAGTTGAGAAAAATTCTGGTTTTCATGTAAAACATGGTTTTCCAGAGAGCAAATCTCAGAATGAATCTCAGTGAAGCCACGGCAGTTAGGATTGCCAAAGGCCAATGCCAGTGGGATGGGATGTGAGCGGGCCAGACGCCATGCACCCGCTCCATTTCACTCTCTATTCCTCTCTGTGGTTTCACTCTCTACATACATAACGTTTTCAACCCAGCGCCCTCACAACCTCCAACACTCACTCACGCGCTCTCTCTCTCTCTTCCCTCTTTCTGCTTGACCCGGACAGTGAGCTCTGCCAGTTTGTCAAGTCACGAAGGTGATATCAAGAGGCTTGGTAACACACACAAATTAAACAACACGCCAACAGACACACGGACGGAATGAGGGAGTCAAGGGTTGAAGGAGAACAAAGAGCAAAGAGAGGGAAAGATAGCCAATGGAAAAGTCAAGCTAGAACAGTAGATATGGACTGCATTCAAACACGTGACCTTCTGCTCTCTTTGATACACCACAGTCACAGACTGTTTCTCTTTGTTTTCAGACCATGTGCCAAGACAGCTAAAAGAACTATGCTGTAATCTGATCCACTGTAGGTTGCACCTGTACCACCTGAGAACATAAATCCAAATTAGGGGAAAAGAGAGAGAGAGTTCAGAAAAAAAGAAAGAGAGGTGAATGAGAAGCGTGTCCTTGTGTGTGTTGGCTGGGAGTGGGAGGGACAGACAGAGGGGAGGGCGTGCAGGCAGGACTGAGCCGTGATTGGTCGGGGCAGGCATGCCAAAATTTAAGGCTGGGATATGGAACAACGTGTGCTGCACTGAGAGCGGCCAAAACACACTTACATTTTGGACAAACACACACACTCAAAAAATCACGTGGATTAATATAGCCTTAAATATATTTCATGGAAAGCACAAGGCTCTTACTCAATAGCAATATCTCAGTATTCCACAGATCAAAGAAATAAGCATGGCAGACATGAATGAGCTTCTCAGACCACACAGAAACTCACAACATAGCTGAATTTTTCACAGTACACACACACAAACACACACAAAACGTCAAGTCATTCAATGCGAACACACTCTGTCCTTACATAATATACTGAAGTAATATTTGTACTCTGGGAAGAGATTCAACCCAAATAAAGTAACTCCTACCCTGGCAGCTCAGTCTCATGTCTGTGCCTCTTTAAGTTGCACTTCCATATGTGCTATATATGTTTACAAGTATCTTGTTTGTTTGGTCATGTTGGTGTAAATATATCTGTTGGCATATATTTGATGTGTAGTTTGTTTCTGTCACTTGTAATCTGTTTGCATTTGTATGCATGTGTGTGTATTTGTGTATGTGTGTTTGTGTGTGTCTGTGTGTGTGTGCGTGTGCGTGTGTGTGGGTGTGTGTGTGTGTGCGTGTGTGCGTGTGATTGTTGATCAGTCTTACCGTGAGGGAAGTAAAAGTGAGGCATATTCCCCCAAACCCGTTCAAGGCAACAGCGACGAATATGAGAATGGACAACACTGCAAGAGAACCAATCACAGTCAGGCAGTCTTACTCTATGTGAATGACAAGTCCTTCAGTACATGCAGTACACAAACTATGTGGTTGTAATCCTGACGCCAATCCCTTTTTTGTTATAAACACTAATCTCACTTACCTAACCATTAACCTAACATCAACCCCCTTAAGGTTATCTTCTCACATTGAATATAAAACTAAAACCCCACGCTCTGGCATATATACAACTTAGTTGGTGCAGCCTCAAATATGGTGCAGGATGTTGTAGATAGTGATATTACTGCATTTCCTGTCCTGAATCATTCTTATATACGAACCCCACACACTCACCAGCTGGATTAGATGCAGCTGCAGCGATCAGAGCACAGGACAAACCAAAACAGGCACTGAGAGAGACACAGAGAGGAAGAGAGAGAAAAACAGAGAGAGAGATGGTGAATATGGATAACCTAGCAAGGGTTAAGCAGCATTTTTGTAATCAGCAATATTTGACCATAGCATTGATCACTAGGTTATAATGTCAGTTATGGACAATGTTTGAGAGAGTCACATGTCATTACATGACTAGACTGCATGATGATGATGATGATGATGATTATGATAATGATGATGATGCCCCTACAGATACCGCAACAGGATGATTTGCTGCCTGGGGTGTATATGCAGCTCTCGGCTTTAGGCTCACCTGCCCAGCAGACGTAGCGGGCGTGGGCCGTACTTGTCCATGAGGATGCCAAGGGGCAGAGTGGCAGCACTGATGATGAAGGAGCCGATGGTGAAGCCCAGGTTGAGCACCTCCTCCTGCTCCACACAGCTGGGCCACTCCACATCCTCCAGCAATGTCTCGTTGGCACTGTGCGTCTCATTCTCTGGGAGGAGAGAGGGCCACGGGGCAGCCAGGGGACAAGGCAAAGGAAACAGGAGAGAAAGGGGAGAGGAGAGGAATGGCCAGGAATCAAAATGGGTGGAATGAGTTTAAAAAAAAAAGAGAAATAAGTTCTTCCTGCAGTTTTCTTTGCAACCCCTGTTCCCTTATTGTAAGAAAAAACTATTGGGTGGGAAAGTGTCTGAGTCCCCACACCCCCCTAACCAAATACAGCCTCAGGTAGTATGAGAGAGAATTTACTTCCAAGCGTTCCTGATCTGACATTAAAGCCACGATTTATTGAACACATCAGAGAAGATAAGCGGGATTCCAGGAGCAAGAAGTGACTTGTGAAGGATTGTCTACCATGGAAACCTCCTAAGGTTGAATTGTGGGTTGCATAAAC
Organism: Clupea harengus; assembly: GCF_900700415.2. Classification (NCBI taxonomy): domain Eukaryota; kingdom Metazoa; phylum Chordata; class Actinopteri; order Clupeiformes; family Clupeidae; genus Clupea; species Clupea harengus. The sequence continues at coordinate 32,166 of NW_024879862.1, read as the reverse complement.
TTCACTATGGGACCTGAGAGCAAGTCTTGCCCTGGAGCAGTTACTTACCTGTGCACAGGTGTGAATAAAAGCCCTCATCCTTGAGCATGATCAGGAGGGAAGCCCAGCCCAGCAGCACAGCAGAGAAAAGCAGGTTCTCAATGACAGCTGACACTGCCATCCACCAGCGCCTCTTATAGGCCTGGGACAGGGAGGGAGCCATTCTACTGACAGAAGAGGAAGAGGAGGAAGAGCAGGAGAGACAGAAGAGTGGAGCGAGGAGATATAGAGAGGAGATGAATAGAGAAAGTGAAAGAGTACAACAGCCACCATTACAAACATTATTCTTGACTCTACCTTTAACAGAATGACTGTGAATTTGGAGAGAAGAAATATTCATATGGCTTAGATGCTTTGGGTGGACTGGATAACAGAGAGTAGCAGTGAGATTCTTACATTTCTTCATTTCTAAATTCATCAAATGCACCAAGTAACCTGGAAAATGGTCATCAGGCTTCAAATGAACAGAAGCACCACTGCTGAGGACGGAGTTTAAAACATGTCAGCAGCACCACCAGTTCCCGCCTGCCTAAAGTACACACACTTATATGGATATGCAAACACATTTTTTCCAAGGGTAGCTGAAAGCCTGTGTGTCTTCTCTGTTGGCCTCAGGAAATGTGGCCTCTTCTTGAGGAATGTTTGATTCCTTTTCATGATTATACTATGTGTTTGTGCTTGAGGATATTATGAGCCTGAATGCATGTCCATGTGATACATGTGGATGTGCACAGTAAAGTATGCTGCTCTCGGTGCATAAGCTACATGTGAGACGTATGTGGATAATGTATTTGTGCATTGATATTAATATAAACGGAAATCAGGTAAGGTCAGGGAAAAGCCAGGGAAGGTTTATTGCCCCAGGCACATGTCAGTGGGTTTGGGATCCCTGCTGATGACAGAAATAGCCACACTGGCCTAGGACCAGTACAGCAACATGGCCATCCATGAACCCCCACCCAACAGAGCCCACTCAAACCCAAACTAAACTAGACATGTAAACCCGCTTGACCAAGCTGCTAGTGCTCTAAATATAGTAATACAACAGGAATACATTAATACAACAGTTAAAATACCTCACTGGTGTGACATGACAGAACATGACATTTCTTTTACTGAGATCTATAATGATAAATGCATCAGCATTCCAGACACAGGCCAACACGCTCTAAAACAAAACCCAATTAAATTACATTCCAAAAATCAAGGAAAGAACCATGATAATTTAATAGTCAAGGTGGACCTAAACAATATGATAGTAGCACTGAGGGAATACAGACACCTTTTAGGGGGTTGCTCCAGATGTCATGGAGCTGTCTCCTTGTGCCCTCCAGCACAAGTACTGTGGTAGCCTATTGTGCACTGGCTCAGAACCAATACAAGGCCAATACATGTGAATCATATTCTATCAATACATTATGACTGTTATTGACATAGGTTCACTTGTTGCTATGACCACCCCTCAGTGTTCCACCCCTCAGTGTTTCACTGTCTGTGTCAATCACACTTTTACAACAGTGAAGTGAAAAAACATAATAAGGTTTTATATCGCCATTATTTTATTATTATTCTTGTTGTTGTTGTTATAGCTGTTGTTGTTGTTATTGTTGATGTTCGTGTTGTTTACATGAACATGTATTTGTGTTTCTGAATCATTTCTAAAAATTCCAGATTTGAATTCAAGAATTCAAAAAGATTAAATTTTCGTTCAGTAGGCCCCCCTTGCAAGTCCTCTCTCTCTCTCTCTCTCCCTCTCTCTCTATCTATCTATCTCTCCTTCTCAGCTGTTTCCTGTCACACGCTGTCAGAGACGCGCAAACTTCAGATGCGCTAGTTTCCTATTCAGATCCATTGCAGCTAAAGCCGAATATAAACCACTACAATAAGAAATAAAATACTGCTAGAAATCTATGATGCTCTCGTTTCCCTGCCATCAACGCCCTTAAATCGCCTCTGTTGCGTCAGCACACCCATATTTGATGCTGCAGTCTATAAAGTGAACATTTTGGGAAAAGTCGTTAAACAAACAGACCAATGTGAATCTACAACTCTGCGAAATACACGTCACAAAAATGACTTGTTGTCTACCTTACCTGTTCAAAAGTATAATGTAAATCAACTAATAGGCAGAAATACCTCTCAACGTTTAGCCTACTATGACAAACAAAAAAAATGCTGTGCAAGGTCTCGACTCACTAACACACGAAAAGTTTACAAGCGTAGCTGAAGTTGTAAAGTAACTTACGACGTATTAAGTAACTTACTTTGATGAGTCCTTTGTAGATGGAAATTGGCTATTCAGGGAGGCCGTTTATTATTCACCCTTTTTCCAGTATTGTAGCAGCCTACCGATTTTTATACCCCCCCTTCAAATGCTGGGATGAAACGTCTCTTTCCTAAAGGTCTGGAGCGTTTGAAAGGCGAATGATCGGCGTTCTGATTCTCACATATTATAGTCTTTTTTATAAACACACACACACACACTCTCTCTCTCTCTCTCTCGCTCTCTCTCTCTCTCTCTGGCTAAAAATGGAACTTCAGTTCCTACCTCCACTACTTAGGGTAACTTATTCTCCTGAGTTCGGCAATCCGCTCTGCTCTCTGTCCAAAGGAAGGTATCGTGCACTCTCACGCCACCCATCAAAGAACGTGTGCTATTGCACATTTGTATTTCTGATTAGGCAAACTGGGAACAAGAAAGGGTAGGTATGTAAAACTACGAAAAACAACACATATTAAATGTGTTGTGTAACCAACTTTGAAGTCAATTTATTCAATGCATCAATAAGGTATTTGGAAATAAATTACAACAAAGCGCTTCCAGTGATCATTAATATGGGCTTGGTCATAGCGCTTCCAGTGATCATTCATATGGGCTTGGTCATAGCGCTTCCAGTGATCATTCATATGGGCTTGGTCACATGGGCTTGGTCATACTGTTGCTCTCATCCATGCCAACTGGTTATGGTCATTTTCAGGGGAATGGAGAGCAAAGCTCAGACACCATGACAGACCAGATGGGGTACTGGACCGAGTGATTGTCCATGTCCATGGATATGCACTTCCTTTATTAAAATTATAGTTCATCATAGAATAAACTATTTGTGTAAACTAAATGCATTAACACATATGTTAATCAGAGAGAGTAACTATATGTCCATTCATAAACATTTTGCTAAGTGCATTTTCCTTCCTTTTCCCGAGCAGTTTCATTGCAATGATGACTGATACAAGGTTTTCTTCCCGGTGTAACAGGCCATAGTGTACCCCCAGTCCGGACTTTACCTGGGGTTAAAGGCGCCTAGGCTAGATTATACCCCGGGTATATTATGGCCAAAGCCAATTTATACTCCGGGGTATGAATTGGCCTAAGCCAATTCATACCCCTCAGGCCAAATTATACCCTCATGATATCAGTAGTGTTGAGTGACATACACAAGAATTATCAAATTTTTCAACATTTTATTGGGGGTTCAGCTTTGTCAGGTACGTTAAGTGAGAAAGCTAACTGACTTAAATCTTAAAACTCTAAAACATAGACTTTTATTACTTTTATTACAAAAAAATATTAGACTTCCCCCAAGATCAAAAATGACTTCATCCTGAAACTTCAACTTCTAAGACTAGCAAGTCCTTCCTACAATATAAATGTTCAAATTTAAACACTGATGACAACATCAAAACATCCACAAAGATCCAAGATTGCTACAACACTTCTCAGTAGTGTTACACATTAAAATAAAAGCACATACCCAAAACATAATGCAATTGTAACAAAATATAATAAAAGTCAGAACGTCCTGAAACTTCAACTTCTAAAACTAGCAAGTCCTCGCTACAATATGTTCAGTTAAACACTGATAACAACATCAAAACATCCACAAAGATCAAAGATTACTACAACACTTCTCAGTAGTGTTACACATTAAAATAAAAGCACATACCCAAAACATAATGCAATTGTAACATAATATAATAAAAATCATAACGTCCTGAAACTTCAACTTCTAAGACTAGCAAATCCTCGCTACAATATAAATGTTCAAAGTTAAACACTGATAACAACATCAAAATGATTATGCTATGCTTGTTTATCTGTTCAAGATAAAGTGCATGTTCTGTTTATGACTGCAGATTGAAGCTTGCGGGATAGGTCAACCATTCCATGGAGTCACCGACTTTTGTGTGGATGACGATGTCGCAACTCAACAGATTCGCTGTGGCCATGATCTCTGCATCAGTTGCCCAGACTCCATCACGAGAGATGCCAGAGGTGTTCACATATTCATTCACATTTTGGTTCAAGTGTGAGGGCTTATTACCAATTGTAAGCCTAGAGCCCCCCACTCCACTAACGACTCACGCCTGGCCAACAACTTGAATGAGTTTTACTGTCGCTTTGATGGACAATGGGACAGTCCTGACACCATCCCCCGTAACACCACCCTCCACCCCCAGCCCACCTCAGCAAAGGCCTGCGCCTTCTCACAACTGCCCACCTCAGAGCCCCCTCCCTCCTCCCCCTCCACAGTGACGACTCTCTCCATCCTGGAGAGGGACGTCAACAGGCTATTCAAGAGACAGAACCCCCGCAAAGCAGCCGGGCCAGACTCTGTCTCTCCAACAATCCTGAAGCACTGTGCTGATCAGCTGTCTCCGGTGTTCACAGACATTTTTAACACCTCACAGGACAAGCTCTCCCAGCTGAGTGTGCCTGACTCCACCTGCAGGTGGATCACAGACTTCCTGTCTGACAGGAGGCAACACGTGAGGCTGGGGAAGTATGTCTCTGATTCCAGGACCATAAGCACCAGCTCCCCTCAAGGCTGCGTTCTTTCCCCTCTACTCTTCTCCCTGTATACAAACAGCTGCACCTCCAGTCACCAGTCCGTCAAACTCCTCAAGTTCGCGGATGACACCACCCTCATTGGGCTCATCTCTGGTGGGGATGAGTCCGCTTACAGGTGGGAGATTGACCATCTGGTGACCTGGTGTGGCCAGAACAACCTGAAGCTAAATGCTCTGAAAACAGTGGAGATGGTTGTAGACTTCAGAAAGAACCCAGCCCCACCCACCCCCATCACCCTGAGAGACTCCCCAGTCGACACTGCGGAGTCCTTCCGCTTCCTGGACACCATCATCTCCCAGGACCTCAAGTGAGAGCTGAACATCAGCTCCCTCACCAAAAGAGCTCAACAGAGGATGTACTTCCTGCCGCAGCTGAAGAAGTTCAACCTGCCAAAGACAATGATGGTGCACTTCTACACCTGCATCATCGGGTCCATCCTCACCTCCTCCATCACCATCTGGTACGCTGCTGCCACTGCCAATGACAAAGGCAGACTGCAGCGTATCATCCGTTCTGCCGAGAAGGTGATTGGCTGCAATCTTCCATCTCTTCAGGACCTCTTCGCCTCTAGGACCCTGAGGCGGGCAGGTAAGTTTGTGGCCGATACCTCCCACCCCCGGGTCACAAACTCTTTGAGGTTCTTCCCTCCGGCAGGACGATGCGGTCCATCAGGACCAAAACCTCACACCACAAAACCAGCTTCTTTCCGGCTGCAGTTGGCCTTATTAACAAGGCCTGGGACCCCCACATGACCTGGACTCTTATTCCACCCCCACACCTCAAGTCTGTGTTACATTAACACACATTACATTGCACATTGCACATTGCACATTGCTCATTCACATTAGACTCCTGTTATGCATTTTGCATTCTACTTTCCACTTGTTTATATATTTGTATCGTATATATTGTGTTTTTTTTTGTTCTTATGTGTAGTACTTTTCTTATGTGTAGTACTTATTTGTGTTTTTATGTTTTATGTTATGTGTAGTACTTGGTGTTATTGTGGTATTGTGTTTGTATGTTTTTATGTTTACTGTATGCACCTATACACCAGAAAGTGTAGGTAGGTGTAAACATACTTGGCAATAAATCCAAGTCTGATTCTGATTCTGATTCTGAAGTAGTCCTCTAGATTTTTTTGTCAAATCAGTGTTCATGTGGTGGACGACTTTATCTCTGAGAAGGGAGTGGTTGTCCTCTGATCCTGTCAGGTTGTAGCTGATGGCCCGGAAGTAGCAGTTCCCATCACCTTTGGCTTTATATGTACGCCATGGTTGTCTAAGGTCCTTTGTGCGTCCACAGTACACAACCTCTTGAGGTGCCTCTTGAGGTTTGTTGTGTTCTTCCAACCTATTTTGAAGCCACACGGTTTCTCTTCTGTTATTGCAGTGCGTTGTGTTTTATTTTCTGTCAAGTTATAATAAAAGAGTGTCCAGATATCTATTATTTTTCTTCCAGTACCAGAGTCTAGAGTGCTTGAACTTCAGCCATCATCTAACGTTTGTTAGGACGTCTCTTGCATGGCTGGGCATCTCAGGGAGTGGAGGAGGGATACAGAACCGGGCAACATTCAACCAATGATATTAAGAATGTACTGCACTAGGTGCATGCTAGTTTCGAAAAAATAATTAACAAAATGTTGTATTGTTCGTTCGACCCACACTCGACCCATACCCATCAATGCACTAGCATGTTCTGACAACACCCCTACCTCTTTAGATGTTTTGCAAATTTTCCCCTTATGTTAAATATATATTTTTATGTAAAAATATTAGTTGGAGAAATAGAAGGGGTGCAAAAAACTGCCCAGCAAAAAATAAATATATATAGTATATAAAAATATATAAATATATAAATATATAGTATAAATATATATAGTATTTTTTTTTTGCTAGGCGCAGTTTTTGGCGCCCAGCTCTAGGTGGCGCTCTAGGCAACCGCCTTAATCACCGATAGGAAGGACCAGCCCTGCCTGGAGGGGTATAGTCTGACCTAGGCTATTTTACACCCCTGGGTATAGTTTGGCCCAGGACAGGTTATCCCCGGGGTATACTCTGGCCTGGGCCAAAGTATACCCAGGTTTGGCCTGTTACACCTGTACTCTCCCCCACACACCTCATGCTCTGCAAAAAGCCATTTCCATATTTTTTTCTTTTTTTTTTACTTTGTCTTTATTGATAATCCACAGCAAATCCATAAGACAAACTGTATGCACATATCGTGTACTTTTTTTTACATTGCCAGGATATTCAGAAAGACATATTGTGCAGACAATAACAGGAATATGGTAAAAACACACATGGGGAAATAAGTAAACAGAAAGAAAAAAGCGGGTGGGGTGAACCAGGCCTATAACAAGAGGAGACTTTACAGGGGCCATATTTATGATAATATGTGTTACGACTAGAGCTGTGAAAAATAACTAATTAATCCTGTAATTTAATCATAACGCGTTAACGCGTTATTTTTCACAGCTCTAGTTACGACCCCTGCACCCCTGCAGACATTACAGTGGCCAAGCGTGGCCTGCAGGCAGCCGTGGGGACGATGAGCGTCATTGATGGACTGATTATCCACTCCTGCAGTTTCCTATTCAGCTCCATTGCAGCTAAAGCCGAATATAAACCACCACAATAAGAAATAAAATACTGCTAGTATGTTGAGTGCTGTTTGGATTCCATTAAACAAGTATAATGTTTATGAAAAAAAATGCCTTAGGTATTTCTCTATAATAGGATGTCACAGGAATCTTGATGAGGGGATGAACTTCTCCATCCTTCTTTTTTATTTCTTTTTCATAATAGTCCCTCATATGTAGATATCTGAACAAATCTGGGTTCCTTACACCAAAAATATCTTTTATTTCTTGGAAACTCAGCATTTCACCCTCCTTGATGATAATGGTACATAATGCAGTTATGCCTACGTTTGCCCAGCTTCTATAGGTCATACCCATCCTCCCTGGAATACATTCTCTGTCAAATGCAATCCATTTTAGAAGACTAGCTAAGCTCCCTGCCTATTTTCAACTGCTTAGCAACTGAGTGCCATGTATCTAGCGTAAAAGATGTTACTAGGTCAATCTGATCCTTGATCTGTAGAGGGGTTTGCCTTTCACCAAAAGCATGTTTGGATTGGGTAATTGCGGGTGTATATCTCTATATCCTTCCAGCGGGTTATAGAGGCATTATTACCACAGCATAGAGGTGGGTGGATTTGTGCTGCATAGAAGTATTCCCTCAAATTTGGAAGCGTCATATCTCCTTTATTCTTGGGTAGCTGGAGAGTGGTAAATCGCACTGTAGGTCGTCTACCTTCCCATACAAATCTTGATATCAATTTGACCCATTTTGTGAACTGTGCTTGGGGCACCTCCACTGGGAGTGATTGAAATAGATATAAGAACCTGGGTTGTATATTCATCTTGACTGCATTTATCCTGTCTGTGAGATCCATGGGAAAAGTAGACCACCTCTCTATATCTGTTTTTATCACATTGTTTACTTCTGCATCATTTCTGTTATATAATTCAGAAAGGTTTTGCTTCCCATCTTAGTCTGTGCTTTTTTAGTTTCTGTGTTGGTGTGGTATGGAAAATTAGTGTCTGTGTTTAACTTATATCCAGAGTAACAGCGGAACTTTGCTAGGGTCTGCATTAATCTATCAAAAGAGTTCACTGGATCCTTTAAGTAAATCATCATCATCTGCAAAAAGGCTTATTATATGTTTTTTGTTATGTATTTATACTCCACCTAATAAGGAATCGTGTCTGATCATTTGACCTAAAGGTTCAATGTATATTGCAAATAAGATGGGACTCATGCAGCATCCTTGTCTAGTAGTCTACCTCTTTCTAAAGTGAAATTATCCAAAAGAGAGCCATTGGCTTTTACTCTCGCAGTCGGGTTGTTATAAATAGATTGTCTTCTGTTTGAAACCAATTTTTTCCAGTGTCATGTATAGGTAACCCCAATTAACCATATCAAATGCTTTTTCCGCATCCAGACTAATCAATGCTGTTGGTGTTTTTGAATTTTATTTATAATAAGCAACGTTCTTCTAATATTTTCTTGAGTTTGATCTCCTCTAACAAAACCTGTTTGGTATAATATCAGGTATTATTATATGGCAACGACAGTACGAGCTGTGGTAGCCCAAGCTGCTCTTGGGGTCCCACTTAGTTTAAACATGGGTGAATTCCCTTACCAGGACTATACATGGCAGGCAATAGACCACTAAAATACAAACCACCTGAGATGACAGCTCACAACTTAATCAAGTCTCTCACCTTTGGCCTTTCATGTCCCTGCCCCACATCAATATTTTCAAAAACCTATAGAGCTCTACAGTCTACTTCCTTGTTATTCATAATGACTTCTCTTTGTGACTATGGCTATTGCATAACATTTCCTATTTTCAGACCAATACTCATAATTCTATCATCCCTCTTTACTTGGAGAATGTATGTGAAAGAATGTGTTGCAATAAATGGCATGTCTCACATCTACAGCACTGGCATGTCTGAGCATGAAGGTGCTTCCTTTCTGTCAAATGCCAAACAATAATCACCATGAACTAATCATTTCATCTGAAGAATGTTCCCTGTCAGTGCCACACTGCAGTGAGGGGGCAGTTGTATGAAATGTTTTCCATCATGCCCACATCATACACACCCACCACCCAACCTCAGAATAGTCAGTCCTTGTCCAAGAACTCGAGATGTTCTCATCAGCCAGTACATCCTGGCATATCAGCATCCTGATGGCTGAGAATCCACCACACTAGAATCACCAGTGCTCCACCAGGAAACTCACTCATACAGACTTCAGGACTTCAATCAAGGTGAGAGGAACCCTTACGTCCAGCTGTCCACACCTCACATCAAGGCCCAGAGGTTACCTGTGTCAGGGTCAAAGGACAACGCCACAGACAGTGTACAGAACAGTAGTGATTAGTAAGTGTGGGTTTGTCTTTGGGACTCTCTGTGGAGCTCTGACAAGTGGTCACTCAACATGGCTTTAATCTGTCTTTCTAGCTGTCATTTTAGGGTCCTTTTTGTCCACCCGGATAGAGCCTGAACCCTACATCTGAGAGCTGCCAAGACAGAGCTTGTGTTGGGGTGTGTGTGTTTGCATTTGCATAATTGTTTGTTTTCAGGCAGATCTAAATTCTCTATCTGAATATTTTTTGCAGTGTTTTCCAGGTGGTCCATGCATTCATTGATTTTGCTAGTGTGCTTCACCGCTCCCTTTTCTGAGATGTCTCCTTTGGGGAGCTGCGGACAATCACAGAATCAAGTAGAACAGCTTAAAGAGGATCTTGATTGCAAAGTCAAAATGAACTCTTGGGTGAGCGTGTGTGTGTGTATGTATGTGCTCTGACTGAGAAGGACTAATGTAATCACAGAGCTTTTATTCTAGTGGTATGTCTTCTTAAATTGCTGTTCTGTTTCTATATGCAGTGTCATACAAAGACACCCAAGGCATATGAACAGCCGGTGGGTCTTTTGTCAAATGTCAAATGTTATTGATGATATTGATAGATTTTACATGTATTTTCTCGTATTGATCTTTGTTTATTATCATATTATTATTGGCTTAGCCAGACTGTCTCAGTCCGCCAGATTTTTTACTGGAGTGGTTGATCCCGTGTGGGGAATCAACAGCTGTGTGGCATTTCACCAATAACCGCTGAACCGTGCCATGCCAGAACTCATTTCTGACCCAACATCATTGGGATTTATCAGCCTTTGTTATGTTGTGATGTTTTGTTTATCAAACATCCAAAAAACTGGAATGAACTTTTTCTTTGTTTTGGTCACAGGATAAAGATGTTTATGTTTATATGTCTGACCTGCCACAAAACCAATAATGAGAATGATAAAATTGCCAAAACTGTGCAGTCAATCATTCAGGATATTGAGTTAAGTGTACACGGAACGAGGAAAAAGAGAGAGAGAAAGGAATGAAGGTCATTTGAGGGAGAGAGATCTGATGTTACACTGAATAATGTTAAAATTGTGGTAGGTCTGTAACAGGAGAAAACAGAATGTACATGTAAGGAAATAGGTGTGTGTTTGAACGTGGGGTGAGGCTGCAGAACTAAACATGGCCCTGATATGTTTTTATGCTGTTGTTTTTTCCAAATGGAGACAGTAAAAGGAAACAGCTACTTAAATGCAATCCATGAATGTCCACCAAGATTTACCCCAAATGACAGTAAATGGGACCTCTGTGAAAAACAATATAATAATAATAATAATAATAACAAAACTTTATTTATATAGCACCTTTCAAGATGATTTATACTTCACCTGGAAAGAAGACCTATAAAACCTCAAGATCTGCTACTGACCAAGTCAGAGGCTGTCAGAGACAGTCAAGCCGGTTTCAGTGTGTGCGGGCACACAAACCAGTATCGACTTCCATTAGTGTTATTACAGAATATTAATTGTGTAATATTTTCTGGTCATTTCTAAGATTATGTTATACTGGTTTCATTTAGTTAGGAAGAAATTGGGAATGTATTTATTACAGGTTGGAAAGAACGCTTTCTGCATTCTTGAATGGAGATTCAGCAAATGTTTTGGGGAAGAAAAATCTGATTTCTCATGCCAACATGAAGGAAGGGACTGAGAGTGGGAGAAAACTAGCCAGCCAACTGTTTATTTCTATTAGTTAAACACTAATATTTGTTAGAATGTAAAAATATTTTTATTTACATAGTTCCTATTCTGAAAGTCTTTCCTGACTGTTTATGCATATGTATAGAATGTGTTTTTGTAAGTTTTTTTTTTAAACAATAAATGTTTTGTGTTAAAATATGACACATGGTCTACAGTGTTCAACACCAAACACCAACCTATAAGCCGTCTGACTGAACTCACCGAGGGCTCATCATTGGGTTCATATTTTTAGTGTGTGGTAAGTACACAGCTAGCCTCACTTCTAGAACTAAAATATGCTTACAGTTAAAGCGACAGTATGCAGGAATTGGCCACTTCTTGAGTTAAAAAAATAGGCAGCTTGTTTTGGCATCACCTTCAAATTCATTTTGATGGTATATGGTCATGTTAAGGACTGACAAACATGCCTGTCGTTTCCACAAGCCGGCCAGGCTATGTACTGTGCAGTTCTGTGGTTCAGGACGGACCAGCACCTCACAAAAATGTGAGATGTTTTTATAGCATGACATGGCTATTGCCAAAGACACCAGTTAGCATGTACCAGCATACACCAAAGTTTTACCAAGATTAAGAAGATTAAAAGTGTCTCATGACTACCACTTCCTGTAATAACAAGGAAGATTAATATTTTAATTCTTTTAAGAACAAGATTGATAGGCCCTTTACCTGGGCTTGACAAATTTTCATTTAAGCTTCTTATTGCACAGGAAACTCAGCAGAAAGTCAAAATATTTGGATACTCTCAGTTCACATGGTCTCAAGAGAAGTGTTTAACATGACAGATGGAATCATCCATCAATGTTTAGAAAAGTGATGAGCAGAAAGTAGTAGTGAACTGTTTATTGGTATTTCCATTCCATGAAGCATTTCCCATTTTCTGCAGATGAACAGAAGGAAAGTAACAGTAATGGTTTTCATTATTCATCACAAAGTACTACAAATTAATTCCCTTCATTTTTAAAGAAAGAAAGAAGGTATTTCAAAATCTGTTTAAAAAAGAACAAGAATTTATTATGCTGTTTCCCTTTTTTTGCTTACTGGAATCAAAAGAAAACAATCCACACTCAAGTGAGAGTAAGGAATGCCCACAGACAAGACATGTCACTGCTTTCCTCCTTGCAATACAGCCAACAACATTTCTCAATAGCCAACTGCTATATTACACCTGTCTTTCATACATTCAACCTACCACCCGGGCATTAGTTTCTCTGAAAAATGCAGTGATTCTTCACGCTGTAGCCCACAGGAAAGAGGAAACGGAAGAACAAACGGCACTGGAGAACTACAGCAGTCAAGTCACAACATCAAAACCATTATAATGGGTACAAATGATTAACAAAAAGAATAATAACCAGAATAGTAATAATAATAATAATAATAATAAATAAATAAAATGTGTGCAATTTGAAAGTAAAAAGTAAACATGTTCATGTTTTTCTGTGTGTAATTGTGTGCGTTTGTGTGGGTGAGGGCGAGTGTGTGTGGGTGAGCGTGCACGCGCATCATTATTAGAAAATCAGACATTTGAAAGCACAGCGCTGCCTCTAGATGGAGCTGTAGAGCCAGAGAAGGCTATCTCTGAAGCAGGCTGCGTAGCACACTCCTCCATTATGAGTAGTGTCACAACAGACTCACTCTACATGGCATGAGAGAGGGGTGATGGTGGTCCACTGGGATGGCTTCCTAAAAAAAGGTCTTCAAAGAGAGAATTTCCCTGGAGATGTTATTTCCCCATGACACTTATTGGGCTTTGGAAGAAAGTGAGTAAGAAGTTGTGTACAGTTGTGTATGATTAATCAACTGGAATTTATACGAATTAGATATCAGCTGGAGTGAGATCAAAGCTGGGCTGGGTTTATAATGTCTCCTATATTAGGTCCAGCTGGAATGATGCAAAAGCTGTATTCAAAGATACAGGCAGAAGTGACTGACTCTTAAGGTAAATATGGGATTTCCCAAGGCCAGTGAGGTCTGAAGCAACAGGTTGGGCAATACAGAGAAATAATATATAACTGGAATATCGCATATTAATCAGTGCTGTGGCAAAATTAAACGTTGTTCACTAATGAAAATATAGAATATGCTAGGTTTCAATATCCTTGTTGAGTAAGCCCAGGACTAGAACAGAACTCAAGTGTACCACGCATTCTTGGTACAGAATGAGGAATAGCTGTCAGCTTGCCATTTAAGGTTCTCTAACACATTCTGATCTCTCTCTCTCTCTCTTTATTTATCTCTCTCATCACTGAACAACTGTTTGTGGATTTTTCTATGAATGCCATGATGAACATCTGTGCCAATCATCTGGAACAATCAGTTCCCCATAATTTTTCCAAACACCTGGTGTTGCTTTGATGGTCTACAACAAATGAGGATGGGATGGATGAAAAGCACTCTCACATTGGCCTGCTTCAGACTGGTTGTCACTGCCTGGCGACTATCCACATCTTCTCTCAATCTTACTATATTTCCCTCAAACACACACTCATCATTTCCTCTTCTCTCTCTCTCTTTCTCTCTCTCACACACACACACACACACACTCTGCACCTGTTTTTTTTTTTATCCTTGTTTACACATTACTCTTCAACTAACTCGCCCATGATCATGTCCATCCTTCCCATGACCACTTCCTTCTTCCTTTTCCATAACCTTCCCACCTACTCCTTTCCCCATCCCATCCCAATCAGCCCTCTCCCTCTCCCCCTCCCCTCTCCTCCGCATGACTCCTCTCTCTCACTCCCAGAAGATGTTGGTGATGTCTGAGTCCAGGCTGTAGATCCACAGCAGCAGAGGGGCAGAGATGAAGACGAAGGTCCACGAAACACCCTTCAGGGCTCTTTTCACCGACCCCACCAGCCTGCCTGCTGCCCCGTCGCTGTGGCCGTGCGGGCGCTCCTCCTCGTCCTGCTCTAGCTCATTGCCGGGCTCAATGTAGTTCCGTGCCAGGAACTTAAGGGCCTCGTCCATCATGATGACTGGCAGGGACATCTTCAGCACAGTCACCCACTGGTGCCAGGAGAGTGGCCGGATCTGGAAAACCACCTGCAGATGGGGGGTGAGGGGTAATGGGTGAGGGTGTGAAGAGAGGGACAGGTGAGGAGCAAAGAGAGACATACATAAAAATTATACTGTATCACAAAAACGATTTACACTGTAGGACCTCCTCACAGCGCACACGCACACGCACACACACACACACACACGCACATACTTACGGGCAGGGGGTCAACGTAGAGGATAAGGAAGTGAAGCGCCATGGAGAGGCAGATGGCCCCCACCAGCCAGGGGTTGGACCACGGAGGCATCTTCAACAGGGACTGATTTTCTGACAAGCTGCAAGACAAATCCACCATCAACAACAATCCAGCCGAATAATGCACGCTGTGTAAATCATTATAAATACACAAATTAATAGATAGAAAATGATAGATAGTGGTTTGAAAGTGTTTGTACCTGTTCAGTGCGTTGCACATCTCTATAGTAACGAGTACAGACAGAGCCATGGTCATAGGGTAGGGAGACTCAAAGACAGAGCATTGCACCCCAGCAAACTCAGCACTGCCTTCACTGCACTGCAGGTAATGGGACTGTAGGAGAAGAGCAATGGAGTGAGGATGGACATGAAACAGTACAGAGAGATATGTGAGTCATAGTATATAGAGACAGAATATTGAGTAATGGCAAGGAGAGCAGAGGCTTAAAAACTGAAAAGTACTGCTCCGTCCAAGAGAGGTGATTTCTCTGGTCACTGCCTCTAATGAAAGCAACATGCTATTCTAAAGTAATTCACAACCCCCTTCCCTTAGCCTAGCATATGTCAGTCGCTCAGGGACTAAAGAGGCCTCGTGCCAGATCAGACTGCCCCTGTCTCTTACCAGCTGGTAGAAGGAGAGTTTGGGGCCGTCTTGAGCAGCCATAAACCACCAGGCAGCCGCACCCACGGTGGCAGCTCCGACATAACCTACCAGAGCAGTATATCAATGTATGACTGTCAGAAAAAATTATCATCTCACAGACATGATAGAATTTTTATTATTTCCTGTGTGCATGAAAATGTATGTTCAGATTACCAGTAATATTATTGTGATGTGTACAGACTTCTCAGGAAAACAATTCATAGTTGACTTATTTCTTGTCACATTTGAAATGTGTGTGTGTGTGTGTGTAGTAGTAGTAGTAGTAGTAGTCCTTTTATTGTTACAGCACAAGTACACAAGTACACAAGTACCAGCAACATAGCCTGTCGCATAGTAAACTAGCGAAAATGGCAATCCACCCGTCCATACATATACACATACTGACAAGGGGGTAGACAGGACGGGAAGACAAGGTTGAGGAAAGAATTGCAGCATAACATGAGGAAAGGGAGGAGAGAAAAAAAGGCGACCCCCAGACTATGCTCCTAGAGGAGTACAGTGTGGGAGCAGGAAAAAAACACCTCAGCACATAAGCACATACATTTTACAACATGACAGAACTCAAGACTTGCAACGGGGAGGGGGGAGGGGGATGGAGGTAAGCCAGCGCAAACAAGCAGCAATCTGGTCCAACAGCCAGTGTGTGTGTGTGTGTGTGTGTGTGTGTGTGAGTGAGTATGAGTTGATTTGAGGAGGTGAGTGACTCACAGCCAATGATGAGATATCTGCAGAAGAGCCAGGCAGAGATGAGGGGCTCTTTGGGGTTGCGTGGGGGCCGGGACATGATGTCCAGGTCGGGGGGGTTAAAGCCCAGGGCCGTGGCTGGGAAGCCGTCTGTCACCAGGTTCACCCACAGCAGCTGCACTGGGATCAGGGCCTCAGGCATTCCCAGAGCTGCTGTCAGGAAAATACTGACAAATGGAGAGAGAGAGAGAGAGAGAGAGAGAGAGAACATGAAGTAAGGAAAGCAGGAAAAAAGATGGCCACAAGCATTTTCTCTGCATTTATCAGTACTCCTTCATGCTACTTGCTAATTAGTGATGAGGTGTTACACTGCACAGCAGGTGGCTCTAGGAGCTGTTTGCATAAGCACTATCTGGCACTTGACAGTGTTTATCTGTTGCATGGCAACTGTGAGAGTGGCAACTGAAAGGCCCATCAACATACTGTAGCGCTGGCACCTCGGAGGCACAGAGGCAGACTCAGAGATCTTTACATCCTCAATCACCAGAACAAATGCAGGGATTTCCAGCAAGCCCTCTGTCTCTTTCCCTCTGTCACTCACCAGACCACCTCTCCGATGTTGGAGGAGATCAGGTAGCGGATGAACTGCTTCATGTTGTTGTAGATGGCCCTGCCCTCTTCTACGGCCGCAACAATGGTAGAGAAGTTATCATCCGCCAGGATCATCTCGGAGGCGGACTTGGCAACCGCTGTCCCTGAGCCCATCGCGATGCCGATCTCTGCTTTTTTCAGGGCCGGGGCATCGTTCACGCCATCGCCAGTCTGAGGGGGGGAGAGTCATGTTAACGAGTGATCATGATGATGCTGCTTTCTCTGTAGCCGGGGCTGACTCATTTCTGCTCCATAATTAATCAATTACAGTATAAAAGTACAGGTTTCACCAGAAGTTGATTAACATAAATAATAAAAAGCTAAATTCATCACCATTCATCATGTGTGCATGCATGGGGCCATGAGGTCATGCATGGGGGCTATGATGAAGCTGAAAAGTGAGTGCAGTGGGCCACTGCACAACTGCATCCATTTTGAACATTATTTACACTGCTCTAACTGCAATATGTGTATGGTACTGTAATGCATGTGAGGACTATATCTACACTTCTCATTGTGGTTTCTTTACAATTCCATAGTAATTGCTGAATTATTTGTTTTGTTTTGGTAGATCTGAAAGGCAGACACCTTCTGGAGGGAGGCAGACACTATATCTGTCGATTAGCAAGAAAAACTGCTTTTCAGTAGTCAATATGGTCATTATCGGCAATGCCAAGATTCACGCCTGATTCAGTGACCATCCCAGGTTCACAAATCATTTTTTCACTCATATTACCAATTTGGCAATGCATTTGAGGATATTGGCATGGGCAATCATCACGTCTTTTCTGAAAGAGTCCAGAAAGGAGTTATATTTTGTGATCCTGATGCAGACCTGAGAGTAGTTACAGTATTGAGAATGATGCTGAGTAGTTTATATATTTATACTATGTTGTATTTTTCTTCTACTGTTAAATTGCTGCATTTGTTTTTCTTTCCATATAGATCTGTCAGTCAGCATGCACTGTATTTGCTTGCTAGAGACAAAACATTAGAAAATGAGTGCACTCCTTATCCTCAGTGTGACATTGTATTGTGTGTGTAGATAATGTAGATCGACCTGAAAACACCAATTTCATGCAGTGTTTTAAAATAATCTCTCTAGTGTGTAAGAGACAGCCATGTATTGTGTGTTTTTGACTGCTTGTGTGTGAGAGTAAAGTCTGATGTTGACCTGGTAGTTACATGTTTGTATCGTGTTGTTTTAAGAATGTGTGTGTAGTTTTGAGAAAATGGTGGATTGTTTCAGAAAATGTCTTAGCAATCAGGAAAAACTGTAATATAAGGAAAACAACATACAGAAACTACAGTCATAATGTGAACATGTGTATGTTGGTTAGATACAATGTAGTGTGTAACTCAAACAGCCTTAGTTTTCACTGCTGTCACTTCAGATCTCCTCTAGGTCAATACTCATTACTGGGGCCATGGATGGAAACAGATCCAATTCCAGCACAGGCAGATTAGGAATAAATCGATGGCTAGTGAATGTAAGTATGACCACACCAGGACAGTGTGCAACTTCACACTTGCAAAACTGAAGTGATGATGCGTAAGTATTTCAGTGAACCACTTGTGCTTGGATTTAATGCAGCTTTCCCCTCAAAGAAGAGGGCAAACCCACAGACAGCAAACACAAGTACACATTCTCTGTCACATATAGAACACCTTCCTCTTATCTTTTGAAATCTCTCTCTCTGTCTCTCTGTCTCTCTGTCTCTCTCTCTCTCTCTCTCACCATGGCTGTGATGTCATTGAGGCTCTGCAGGTACTCTACGATGCGGCTCTTGTGGGTGGGCTCCACGCGGGCGAAGCAGCGGGCGGTGCGGCAGGCCTGTCTCTGGAGGTGGGGAGGCAGCTCATCGAACTCCCTGCCAGTCAGACCCCCCCTGAAGGGCCCGCCCTGGCCCTCCTCTTCCTCCTGCTCGGTGATGATGCCCACGCGTCGGCAGATGGACATGGCGGTGTTCTTGTTGTCCCCTAGAGGTGACACCATCAAACATCGTGAAGTCGTTTTTGCCATGTCATGGAGATACATCGTGAAGCAGTTTTTGCCATGTCATGGAGCATTTTGAATGTCAAAATGAGTCTCACCGAGCTGAAAAACTGACGACAACATAAGAAGAGGCAGACTAACACAACTAAAACTGCACCTACACTCCACCTAAACACATGCACCTACACTCCACCAAAACTAATGTCACTTTTCCGAGACTCAGCCATTCCTCTTTACTCCCCCAAACATTGAGAATGCTGCTGATCCTCTAAACATGTGTTGTGAACACCTCTGCACACCACCAGTAAATACTGTGCAAAGCTCTACACTGAGGTCTGAGGCAGAAGCTCAACACAGTACTCTCTGAAGGATTTCTAATGGTGGCAAACTACAGCACAGCACACACTACACTCAAAATAATAATAATAATAATAATAATAATTTATGTTATTTGTAATGCACCCTTCATTCAAAAGAATCTCAGAATAGTTCTACACACAGTTGCTTCAGTATGCTGTAACAAAACATATGCCTAATCAAACAGGAAAAACCCTTGTAAATGATGTTTAAGAGGTCACAAAGAATGTGTAATAAAACGTAATAAACATATTTATGATGCATGATGAAAGTGGAAAAATCTGTTATAAATTGGGAATCTGCATGTATGACTGCTGGGTTTAGATTCCCCTTGGTGACTTATGTGTTCATTTCTAAAGGGCATCTGTGCCTATCATGTAATTCCATTCTCCAGACAGGAGAAGTCAGAGTGCCCTGAAAAAGATTTTCCTATCAATTACTGGAATTAAATTGCTGCAATTAGTGATTGCATCCAACCACATGTTCTTGAGCAAGCTGCAAACCACTTGGATCTAGCACTTGGTTAACCCTGCTACACTACGTACTTTTGAGAGAATATTGGACCTCATTCTCGAACGCAGTTAAAATTTCTTCCTAACTCCACTAACGCGTAAATAGGCCAGATTGGAGTGCGCCCATGTTCTTGAGGGCTGAATTTGTGAGAATTCGTGGTTGATTGCGTTCACATCAATTCTACAGACATCCTCGGATTAAAATAATTACAATAATAATAAATACGACAATATTTGTATCATTAACAATTATGTTTCACATTTATAGTCATGATTCTACGAGGCATTGTGATGTCCTAAAATAAATAAAAGCACTACACGAACACTGCGAATGGCAGTGAATAAATAAATAAGCACTCAACTCAATCGCGACGATAAAGCCATAGTGGAATAGAATACATTCTGCCAAAGTACCTCCACCTCTGCACCGGTGAAGTTAGGTCTGCGTTTACTGGACTGGTGCTCGCTTTCATAAATCTGGCGGGGATCTTTCTTAGAGCTGGTCTTACTAAGTTCATAAGAATATATAAGAAGACATTTAAGAAAATGTTTGAGAATGAGGTCCATTGTTACTTGTGGTCATCTGGTTTTAAGTATTATTATGTACAAAACAATCTCTCATTGATAGGGTTTATGCTTTCAGCCTATACTGTACAAGCAGACACAATAAATGACTGCATGTGGCAGCACTTAAGCAAATTGATCTGACTTTTGAGAGCCCTCAAGTGCCAGACCAGATGCTTCCACTTCATGTGCTGTGCCTGAGCCACATGGAAAAGGACTACTGTAGGAAAACACTGACCGGTGATCATGATGACTCGTATGCCTGCTTGTCTGCACATTCGGACGGCATTAAGCACTTCTTTCCTCGGAGGGTCCAACATCCCCACACACCCAATAAATGTGAGGTCCGACTGTAAGGTGAACATAACCACACACACACACACACACACACACACAGACACACACACACAGACACACACACACACACACACACACACACACACACACACACACACACTATTAATGACCTCAACCACCAACGAGCAGTCTAACATTCACAGTGACAGGGCCAATCAGTAGAGTCAGCACAGCAGGCTTACCTCATAGTTGGCAAACGTAGCGCAGTTCTCAACGTTGAGCGTGCGCGGGTCTGGCGGGACGTCGCGGGTGGCCATGGCCAGGCAGCGCAGCGTGTCGCGGCCCGAGGTCCACTCCCTCACCGTCTCCAGCAGCTGCTCTCTCAGGCCCGCTGTCATGGGCAGCCGGACACCCCCACCCAAACGCATCCAGGTGCAGCGCTCCAGCACGCTCTCTGGAGCACCCTGGAGCACAAGAGTTGAGGAAATGCATGTGAGGGAGCAAATAAGATGGTGAAGAGAGGCTGTACTGACTAAGTACTAATACGAATATTTATTCATCTTATTAATCTACTCCTCCTCAATACTCTGCCCGACAATGGCCACGCCTGTGCAAGACACATTGGCTTTGCTGTATGTATGGCAATTACTGATCAATGAGACAATGCATAACTCTGCAGATATATACAGATGCTTTTTGAAAGCACAATCAGAAATAAAAACTCCACAGCACACCAAGTGAAAGACAAAAAAGGGTGAAAGACAAAAGGGAAGAGTGTGTGAGGGTGTGTTAGAGTGTGAGGGTGTGTGAGAGGCATGGAAAGGAGAGAGTAGAGTCTAACCTTTACAAACATCTTGGCACCGGAGGTGGACCTGGTGAGCTTGTTGGGGGAGCAGAAGACAGACATAGACTTTCTGTCTCGAGAGAACTCCAGTGTCAGCTCCTTCCTCATCAACTGCTTAATCACCTGAGGGTCACAGGGGGTGGGAGGCGAGAAAAAGACTCAAGCAAAATATCACCCCATTATGCCATGAGTATGCACAAATCACAGTCACACACACAGAGTACAAGTTCCTGTCTGGTAAACACAAACAGACACACACACATATACAAATACTCACAGACACGCACCCCCACCTTCTTTCCCCAAGCCACACACACACACACACACACACACACACACACACACACACACTCATGAGCCTCTCAGGTACAATAAATAAGTCACATTCACACTCACAAACACACACAAACACACACACACACACACACACACACATACTCATACAAAGACGCACCGAGCAGCAGGCGTTAGCTCTCTCCACTGGGCTGAGGCCCCTTAGGTCAGTGTCAAACACGTTCATCTTCTCCACCAGACAGCACAGCGCCGTCTCTGTGGCTTCTCCCACCTTCTCAAACACACCCTTTGACTGATAGACAGAGACAGCGTGAGAAAGAGAGAGTTACAGAAGAGAGGTTTTCTTCCATGGAATTCACACTATCAAACTACCACACAAAACTTGCATCAAACTGTATTTGAATTCTAGTGGGATATGGGCAGTCAAAAATGCAATCCTGGAATAAAAAAACATGCAACTAGGCAGAGCTGAGTGGGACTGGGAGGAAGTGTTACAATCGCATCAGGTAAAAAAACACCCATACTGTATGTACAAAAATACACAGATACAGAGACATAGACATAGAGACATACACATACACAGAGACATAGACATAGAGAAATACACAGACATAGAGACATAGACAGACATAGAGACACAGACATAGAGACATACACAGACATAGAGACATAGACATAGAGACATAGACAGACATAGAGACAGAGACATAGAGACACAGACATAGAGACACAGACATAGAGACATACACAGACATAGAGACATACACAGACACAGAGACATACACAGACATAGAGACACAGACATAGACAGACATAGAGACATAGACATAGAGATATATAGAGACATAGACATAGAGACATAGACAGACATAGAGACATAGACAGACATAGAGACATACACAGACATAGAGACACAGACATAGAGACACAGACATAGAGACATACACAGACATAGAGACATAGAGACACAGACAGAGACATACACAGACATAGAGACACAGACATAGAGACATACACAGACATAGAAACATAGACAGACATAGAGACAGACATTAGAGACATAGACAGACAGAGACATAGACAGACATAGAGACAGACATAGAGACACAGACATAGAGGCATACATATAGCCCACGCACCTCATTGTAGTCTAAGGATGAGTCATTACATAGTGCGCAAATGGTAGCCAACTCCACCAAGCCTTCATACTGACTACAGCGCACTGCTGCACCATCCTTATACCTGAGAGAGATAGAGACAGATAGACAGACAGACAGACAGACAGACAGACAGACAGACAGACAGACAGACAGACAGACAAGTACGTTGATTAAGAAGAACTTAAACAGGTGAAAACATGAAGGTGGAAGAGAATTCGAAGGATAACTGAGGAAAAGCAAAACCGAAATACAGGTATGTGATTGCATAATGAGGGACAAATATGGACTAAAGATATTGTTACATCATTTTAAATCCAAGTGTCTCTGGAGTAATTAGACCAAAGATTATTGATTAATTGATTATAGTTCAGCAGAAGTAAGGGAATGTCACACAGTAAGCTGTATGTGCTTAGTGAGTTGAATGTATGGTGTGTGTTAAGTGTGTGTCTGTGTAATTGCTTGTGTATGTGTGTGATTGTGTGTATGTCTGTGATTGTGTGTGTGTGTGTGTGTGTGTGTGTGTGTGTGTGTGTGTGGGTGGATATCTGTGAGTGTGTGTCTGTGAGTGTGTGTGTGTGTGTGTGAGTGTGTGTGTGTGTGTGTGAGTGTGTGTCTGTGAGTGTGTGTGTGTAGGTTAGAGACACTCACGCTTCACCCTCAGGAGCGTAAGTAGATCCAGTCACTGTAAACTCATTCAGGATGCATCTGTCACCAGACACACTATCCATAACAAACAACTACACACACACACACACACACACACACACACACACACACACACTGGGTTAGTACAGCACTCGAGCAACACACTACCAGTGACAGTCAGACAGGTCTAAAGTTAATTTAGAATAGGCTTAGAATAGGTAATTCAGGGGAAAAAACACCTAATTGTTAATATTATGCTCATGTTATTTATGTTAGTCGCTAACATGGTTACTTCATGCACATTCATATGCCACACGTCTTGTTAAAGAGGGTTGTAAACACACTTTGTAAACGTAACATTACCATACACAGCAATGATTCTCACTAAGCATCTTTGTCTTTCACTCTCACTCACTTTACTTTACTCGTTTACTTATTTTTAAGTGTTTTCTACTCTCTTTCACACACAAACACTTTAATCAACTGCTTCTCTCTACTGCATATCTCATGTTCACCTGTCTTCAGGTCTCTGCCCACTTCTGTCTTTATTCCCTACCGTCTGTTCCTCTCTTTCTTTTGTTTACATCCCTTTCTCTCCCTCTCCTTGTCTATGACATCCTCCTTCTCTTCCTCCCTCTCCCTCACTTACCCTGCAGACAGACATCTGATTGGTGGTGAGGGTGCCCGTCTTGTCGGAGCAGATGACGGAGGTACAGCCTAGCGTCTCCACTGACGGCAATGAGCGGACTATGGCATTCTTCCGTGCCATGCGGCGGGTGCCCAGTGCCAAGCAGGTGGTGATCACAGCGGGTAGACCTGGAAGGGGAGAGACAGGGAGATAGATACACATAGAAGACAAACGTGGAGAAAGAAGAACAGAAGAGTCAACTACATGAGTGGCAGAAGGTGCTAAGGACAAACAAATACAGGAGGGGAACAAATGGTTCCCTCAGTCTGTACCTTCAGGGATGGCAGCTACTGCAAGCGCCACAGCAATCTTGAAGTAGTAGACCGCGCCCCTAAGCCAACTGCCTCCATGCACAGGGTCACTGAAGTGGCCGATGTTGATGCCCCACACTGCCACACAGATCAATGTGATCACCTACAGGGAAGAGGGGAAGGGAATATTGCAGGTAGTATTTTTTTTTAAAAGAAAGGAAAATTATCTTTTTTTATGCTCGACTGAAGTCAGAAAGAAAGAACTGCCGCACAGATCAATGTGATCACCTACAGGGAAGAGGGGAAGGGAATATTGCAGGTAGTATTAAAAAAAAGGAAAATGATCATATTTATGCTCGACTGAAGTCAGAAAGAAAGAGATGAAGCAAGAAAGGATCAAGTGCATACCTTGGACAGCTGCTCCCCAAACTGGTCCAGTTTCTGCTGCAGGGGGGTCCTCTCTGGGTCTGTGGCCGCCATTTCGTCACGGATCTTCCCGATCTCTGTGTGCACCCCCGTGGCCACCACCACCCCCATGGCTCTGCCTGCAGCGATGTTCGTACCCTGAGGACACGGAGAGGAGTGGAAGAGCTCAACACCCAGCTGACCCTGACAATTCACCACAGGCCAGTAGAGGCCCTCACCTCTACACCTCCCACTTAATGTGACCTCTTGACCTCACTGTGCTGCGTAGTGGTAGGTGATGGCTGATAATGACACTGTAACTTAAAATCCAGAAAGACTCCAAACCTCCACCTGTTTGAAGCTCCATTAACTACTAATGATCTATACTTAACACACCTGCTTGTCAAAGTTACAAAACAGATAATAATTTGATAATTGATAGTAAACAGTTCACATAAATGGCTGTGCTCTGTTGTATGGTTCAATCAGTGTAAGTGCATAAAGTAAGTACAATCAATAGCACTGTCAATTACAGTGTGGACAATTTCCACTTTGATGGACTTGTCTTTGATTGATTGTTGATTAGCCAATAACTCTGGATGTAGTGCGTACAAGATCTTTTGACATAAGAACTGTTAAAAATCTTACTTTTTGTACTTAAATTTAGGGCAGGCAATAACCATAGCATAGAGCAACGTAATACAATGCCATGTATTAAAACATTTTGATTGACACTTGATGCTTTCATCTTGAAAATATCCCCCGAAGATGGAAGACTGGAACGTGATCCAGTTTTGTGCATTGTGTATTTGCAGAAGAGGGTCTGTGGACGAGTCTTTGATGGTCATTATCTGTCAATACCCTCAAAGGCTCTCGCTGGCATGACTCACCGCTCTGTTCTGCCCCTCAGAGGGGAAGCAAGGCCCACAATATCACTGATGTTTTATTCAACACCCGTGGAGCTGGGGCCAAATGTAATACATGTGCGCGCACACACACACACACACACACACACACACACACACACACACACACACACACACACACACACAAACATAAACACACAGACATGAACGCACACGCACACATAAACACACAGACATAAACAAACACATACTAGCCCTTTCTCAGGCTCACCCATCACTAACCTAAATGTACACAAACTGTCACACATGCATAAACTGACACACCCAGCTTGGGCGCTTGGGCATGAGTCCCATACACAGATGCTGTGGAGTGCATCAGAGGAGCACAGGCTTAAACAAAGTCAACCGCCGTTTCTCTCTTGCACTCTTTGTCTCATTCAGTCTCTCACTGAAAGCCTGCCTCTCACATACACTTACCGAGAATAGCATGTTCTTCTTGTCCTGGTTGACAGCACGCGGATCAGGCACCGGGTCGGTGTGCTTCAGCACAGACACGGACTCCCCTGTTAAAATGGACTGGTCCACTCGTAGTGTGGTGGAGCGGATGGAGGTCAGGCGGATGTCTGCTGGGACCTTGTCACCCACTGGGAGAAATGAGGGAGGAGATGATGGAGAAGAAAACCAGAGCAAGAGACCGATTGAGCTGCCTTTGTATCTTCTCTTGACATATGCTCTCCAAAAAAACTGTAAAAACAGTTCAGCTATTCCTCAAGAATATTCTGCAAGGCAGTTGAAAATGCTGCACATAACAACTGGATCATTTCTACTAAATTCTATAATGAGATGCAGCTCTAGTGCCCTTGATGTAGTTATAGTCATGACACGAGACAAATGGCAGAAACACCAGGCAGCATAGTGAAGATGTTAACCTTGTTTCCACTGGCACAGAATCAAGAGGGTGCTAAGAGGGTGCCGTTTTTTGGGAGCTAACTCTTTCCGTCGGCCCATAACCCCATTTTAGGATACTATTCCAAAAAACACAATCCCCAAAAACAAATAATTGTTTTTATATGAATGACAATCAGGCTAAACTCCACATTTCTGGCTGTAAGCCCAGAAGAGCATTTGAACTTCATCAAGACGTCCACACATAAACAGTTCAGTATGTTTTTCACCCATCCCTTACCACTACCAACCAAGCAGTGGGAACATAATGTATTTTCTTCCTAAAATACTTCTGGCTCGGTGCCATGATGGTGACAAAGATTACAATGTTCCAGAAAAATGAGACCAGCTGGGATTTAAAAAAGAAGGAAATGCTTTCGTAGAGCCACTTGTGGAATGTAGCCTGAAGCTTTCAGAATGTAGCATGCTTAATTCCTTCTACCTGCCACCTCCACTATGTCCCCTGGTACAATCTCTCTGGCCCGGACCCGCTGGACACTCTTCCTGTCCTGGCGATACACCTTGCCCATCTCGGGCTCATACTCCTTCAGTGCCTCGATGGCATTCTCTGCGTTGCGTTCCTTTTAACACAAGAAAAAAAAAGCATATAATGCACTGACAGATCTTAAACATTAAGCAGGGGAACAGAGTATCATTTATGATTTGCCTGAATGAAAGTACTGATAATGAATCATTTCCCATTGATTTCTGCATGGATATATGGACACAGTAGGTGCAATCTTCTCACCATACAGATGCATTGGGAGAAAAACCAACTGAAAATACCTATACAGACTACACACAGTCATTCCTGATAAAAGCATACACAACTATACACACACACACAACCATACAGGCAAGCCCTACCTGCCACACCCCAACAATAGCATTTGCAATGAGGATGAGGAGAATGACAAAGGGCTCCACAAAGGCTGTGATGGTGCCTTCTCCCTCCTCAAACCAGGCCAAGGTCTGAGAAAAACAGAGACAGAAAGAGTTTCACAAAACCCTCAGTTGTTTTAAAACTAACATGCACACTCTAAACAAATTTAAAAACGTAACCTTTCTGTTATGTTTTTTGACAAATTGTTGGAGTGAGTCATGACACGTACATTGGTGAGCACTGTGAATATAAGTCACTAAATCACACTCTTTTTCTAGAGTATTTCTGTATGTGAAATGATTGTAAATAGGTGTGGTTATATCTGTAGTAAAGTCATGTAACAGTGTTGTCTCTGTCGTGGCCAGAAGTAGCAAGACTGTGCCCTTACAAAAGAGATACAGGCTGCCAGCAAGAGGATCCGCACCAGCAGATCCTCAAACTGCTCCAGAACAAGCGACCATAAGGACTTCCCTAAAAGATAGAGTGGGGACATCTAATTAATGCATTCATGAGTACATTTCTCAAGCACGTTATTTTCTTTAAGTATGAAAACATAGAGAGGTTTGTGGAATATTCACTAGGCTTGCAACACACTGTACCTTCTTCAGCAGGCAACTCTGCACCATTGGTCCCATGAACAATAAAAAAAAACAAGCAGTTTAATTAGTTTTACGCCACATAAACAGTGATCAAATTTAGCATTTATGAGAAATTATGACAGGTGATCACACCAGCCCAGACGGCAGCTGACTCAGGAACAGCTCTGGTCCCGACCCACCGCACCCAGACCAGACCAGGCCAGACCAGACCAGACCAGGCCAAGGCCAGAGCAGTTCCTGACTCAGCTACTCCTCCTGAAACAACGCTAACTAACTAACAACCTTGCACCCTTAAGGTAAATACCACCCTTAAGTGTTTATCAGTGATGGGTAAAGAAAAGAAGGTGTACCATTTGGGCCCCATGTCTCCCGACCTTTCCTCAGCTGCTCAGAGCTTACTCCAGTTGACTCATTCACAGAGAAGTACCCCAACACCTCCTCAACCGTCTTTGTATGGGCACTGTCCATCCCTTCAAAAGATGTATACTGCATGAGCCTTGCAAAATGTAGACTTTGCCATTCTCACTAAGCATGATAATCTATATGAAGATCCTCCATGTGACATAAACAGGTAGTGTTTTTCGGTCAGTGTCACATACAAGCATAGACCACTTCAA
This sequence comes from Clupea harengus, assembly GCF_900700415.2. Lineage (NCBI taxonomy): Eukaryota > Metazoa > Chordata > Actinopteri > Clupeiformes > Clupeidae > Clupea > Clupea harengus. Next base: position 3,412 of record NW_024879862.1, on the reverse strand, counting down.
TAAACTACATGACACTTAAGAGTCAATTATACTGTATGGTTGCCATTACACACTGGAAAGAAACAGCCTAATTATGCCCATAGACACAAACTCACGAATGTTAATATCTATACCCCTACAACGCCAATTTTACAGCGCTGATTGCATATTTCGACAAAGCGGGGAGAGCATCGTCAGGGGGTCATTTGGGGGAATGAATTCAGGGGGGGGGGGGGGGGGGGGATTTGAGGTCTGCAGCACAAATCGCCACACTCTGGGATGGGGGGGGGGGGCACACACAGCAGGGAAAGATGCGCAGCGTCAAAACACTGATTTCTCAAACTGATACCCGTTAAGATATAATTGTGCCTAAACAGCGTTGTAAAATATGTCCATCAACTGTAGGTAGGCTACTCTGTGTAATATCGTTCACATGCCATATTCCCAATGATAAATGGACACCTGTTATTACTGTTATCTTCGAACAGAATCAGCAGAGTAAAAACAACGCTTGATTCTGTGTTTTCAACACACTGAATACACTGCAATAACGCCACACTACATCACATTTGGATTATTCATCATCTTTATCTGATAGGCAACGAAAAGTCGACTTCAACTGTAATAACCTAGGCCCCAACCTTTAAAGCACAAATGAAATACATAACCGTAGCTATACGCAAGGGAATTATGACGTAGGTAAATTTGTGGTAGGCTATGCTCCGTGTTTTTATCACATCTCATAGTTTGAGCAAAATACAACTGATGATACTAGCTACGGCAGTGTCAGCAAACTGTAGCTTAGAGGCTAGCCGTGCTTGTCCATCCAGCCAATAATAATCTCACTTTAGCAACCGGGTTTATATTAATCAGTGTAACGTACTTACCAGTGCAATAGTTCTTCCGCTGATTGTACGCCAGTAACTATTCTAATGAAATTGTATCTTGAAGGGTAAACGCATTAAAGCTAACACAATTGCAGAATCTAAAAGCTAAACAGAACTGCAGCCTATCCGATGAACCAACTAACAGCGGAGGCTACATATGCTATTTACTACGGACTTTTGCATGATCCGAGAAAATCATAAGGATGCCATAGTCCTTTAAATCAGTAGCATCTCTGTCAATAGTAATGTCGTTATTAAGGCTTGGTGAATGCCTCCTGTCCTATTCCTAAATTCGACAACAGAGGCGATGTCGTGCTCTTTAATCCGACGCAACCTTCTACCCTTGTAACCGTAGCTTTATTTAATACTAGGCCACCGAATGACATTAGTGAAGTAGAGCTTCTGTTGCAAGAATCGATTGGGGTGCGGTTAAACCAATGAGAGACCTGAGAATTAGCTTGACAGCTTAAGTAGACTAATCAGTTTGCCTAGCCCTCTTAGGTCCCGCCTTCAAGTGTCTTGCTGCAGGAGGGCGGGCCCTTAACGTACACTTGGCTATGCGCTTAACCAGTGACCTTGCCGTGCGACGATAGCATCTACAATGATTGGCATGATAGTAAGCCTACAAACTAGTAGTGTTTTGGAGTGGCGTTTATTGGAACCACTAATGCACCGAACGTAAGAAACGGTGCAGGACATATCCCTTAATCATTGACCAGGGATAACCCCCGCCAGTTCCATCTGTTGCTTGGAAGTGTAGGGCCTAGCAGTGGCGTTGAAAGGTGTTTGACAGTGGTGGGGGCCAAATGGGGCGGTCTGGATAAGATAATATGACGTCCAAAACCAAACCAAAACATCAGTAGGCTACAATTACAGGTTTTTATACACGATCGTGAAACCGAATTGAAACTGAATTATTCTTATTCGATACAATCAAAAGATATCATATAACGAGGAAACCGGTGAGAACAGCGATCCGTGTAGGTGTTACGGTTGAGTGATTTGTTTTTGTTTGTTTTGCAGAGGGAAATGTAGCTATTTGGAGGAAGATCCCCGGATTTTTTTTTTTTTTTTTACCGTTACAGTGTTTGAATTCGCACTTTTCAAGCGTTTGCAGGTTAAAAGGACCATGGAAATGCATGGTTTACTAATCGGTCGTGTTGAAGTCATATTTATCTCATAACCAATGCACAAGTAAATTAGCGCACGGCTGCCTCTAATTTCACGATTTTAGCCACAGACATAAACCTAGCATAACCCAACTGCTCTAACTAAGTTAGCTTGCTATACACCCTTCTCCAGTTACCAACTAAACACAGCAAACATGTTAATGACAATAAACTTTTACCTGTATATAGTCCACTGAAAGATATCCACGTATCATGATCCATTTTTATCTCAGTTATGAAGCATAATGTAAGCTGTGCTAGACATGATGAACTAGATAGTTAGAGTTTAGAGCCTAGCCCGACTTTTTAAAAACGTATTTTTTTCATTCAGTGCAGTAATACTTTCTTTTTTTCATGGACTTGGTGAACCGAACCCAAATGGCAATAGCAGCAATACTTAAAAACTCTGTTGGAGCATTTTTAAAACTACATAATGGGAGGAAGATCTGATATTCGATAGAAAAGCATGTATTTTAGATGGACGGCTAACATAATGCACTGGAATAAAGGTGATAGCATCTGATGGCGGCCATCAAAGAATCTACATTGTAACGCTAACGTTTTCTTCCCTTCACTCTGCAGTGCTTTTTACAGTCTCTGTTCCCACTTTCGCTGGTAAGACGCAGTCGGATTTTGTGACTCGCACTTCTCAATAAAATGTCAAATTAGATATTCTTCATACGATATTGATTTATTTGTTTGTGATTTGTGGTATCCTTATTTCCAACGTCCCTGGGGCCTTTTGTGTGCGTCTAAGCAGTTACCATGTAGCCCCGCTACCACCGCCTGGATCAGTCTGGGCGCGCTAGAATTGCCCATGCGCTGTTATTTAGCCTACTAACTTGCATTATCCCATGATGTGACAACTTCTGTGACCCTGAAATTGTGTATTTTGACGGACTTATCACAACCACGCATTCAAAAACAGAATAAACAGAGTATTCATATAGAAAGCCGATTACACTTTTTGTTCCGATATACAGAAATATCAGACACCAGGCAATCAGACATGAAGATATATAAATATAGCCATACGTAGTTAGACTCGTTTATACATACTGGCTGCTAACAGTGTTATCCCATTAATCATCTCATTCATATAATATTCTTTACTCATAGTTTTTCCTCGCTGATTTGCTTATCTCTTGTATTCTTTGGCCTTCCTAATAATACATTTCATCATGCTAAAATATATAATAACAAGCTTTTGTTTCATCATTTGTATATATAAAGCTTTGTAGAAATGTTTCAGTCTAATGACCCAACTAGTCATGAGCTTTGACATGGTAGTTAGGCAACCTTTCATGACATTAGAATGGATATTCCATCATTATGTCATAATACATTTGAATGGTACATGGAAACTAGCATGGAAAG